>NW_009941262.1:75985-98910 GCF_000696875.1 Nestor notabilis | reverse complement strand
GGGTCTGCAACAGGGTTCGCGGTGGAGTTGCAAAGTATGGGGTCGCAGTAGGGGCCTGCGGTGGGCCAGAGGAGCTAGCTGGGCTCTGGACCCTGCTCAGTGGGCAGGCTCCCCTGGGAAGCCCTGCTGACCCCCACGCGTCCAGCCCCTGGGTGCACCGCAGAGGCCTCCCTGTGCAAGCAAACCCCTGCCAGTCCCTAGGAAATGCAGATCGCTGCTCAAAGGGTGCCCGTAGCACCCAAAGGGCCCGACAGACTCCCAGAATGGCGGATAAGTGGGAAGGCTTTGATTACATCACACCCCAAATCAACATGGACGCTGCATGTCCCGGGGGTCCAGAGTCTTCACCTTGAAACCAGGTCACAACCTTTTTCACAAAACTGGCCCCAGCTTCCGATTACGCACTGGAAGCTTTGCACCCCTCCAGTTGTGAACCTGAGTGGCGTTAAACTATCTTCACCCTACGTGTACGGGCACAACCCATCCCCCAGAAATGCTCCCCAAGCATTACCATAAGTCATGTCTCCTCTGCTGACAATCCGCTACCTTATGGAAACAGTCACAGGGCAGGCACAGCTGTTGTGCTGGTGAAAATCTGTATTTGCATAAGCAAAATGGATAACTGGACACCTTGGTGCCTGTTTGCGAAATAAATTGCCTATTTTGATGTGCAAACACACATTTCTCTCCACCTTTGAAAGTTTGCCCAGCAGGGCTACCATTTTTGGAGTTGTCAGAAAAATCACATTATAACCTCAGAAGAACCACATGTTGGTGTCGTCAGGCATCATTAACACGCTCACATCACATGAAAGTTCATGACACACTGATAGAACTCGAATGCCCTGCATATTCCTTATGTATGACATTAAAATGCTCAGCATGTCTCTCCGTGAATACCAAAACCATGCTTGTCCTGGTGCTTTCCCAGTACCAATCTTGTAAGACAGCCCTGCTGATAACAGCCACCATTTTAGCCAGTGACCAGCCCAGGAGCTTCCTGAAAAAAAGTCACTTAAAAGTCACGTTGCAGTTTACAGAGGCCACGTCTGGTCTTACACCTTTGCGGACCAGGCAGAGTGTGTATGACAGACACTGCAGGCGGAAGATGCAATGCACCCACTGGTCACACAAAAGATACTGGCTGAAATCTACCAAAGCACAGCTCTACAGAAATGGCATGCAACAAGCAATAACATCAAATGAAGGCAAAGTCTGAGCAGATGTTGGTCAAAGGATTGGGAGAATGCAAAAATTAACACATTTTAGGATATATTTTCCGTACACCATTCTACTCTGGCTAAAAATTTCTTCGCCAAAGTAGGCTATGAGGAACCCCCTCATACATCCAGAGAATTTCTTTTCTCTTCCCCTCTTCCTTTCCAAATAGCTCTAGTAACGTTGTCCAGTAAGTGTCTAAGTGCCTGCACAATTTGTAAAATTCAATCACTGTGCAGATGCCTACATGAAAGCCATAGTCTCCTGAGTGTACCCAAAGTTCACCAGCTCTCTTCCAAAGCTGGAGCAGGAAAATGGGGGAAAACATTGCCCCCTAATACCTACACCATACATTTTTTTAGTCACTAAACTAAAGATCACTCCACTATGGTTCACTGCACGCACAGACGTGTAAATGTCTTTAAATGAATGTGATTCTTTTCTTGCAGAGAAAGTACAAAGAGTACTGACTCTAACTTCTGTGCCTGCACAGGGCCCGAGAGGTATCAGAGCTGTATGCACATGGAGGCAGAATAGCAAATTTTGGGACAATGGAAAAATAGGGTTCAAAAACTTCTTACCTATAGCAGTCTTCACAAGTGAAACTGATGAAAAAATAGCAGGATTATGCTTTCCTAGAGGAAAAATAAAAAAAGGGGTTGATTCTACACCTGCGGTTCTGGATAAACACAAGTCAAACTCAAACCAGGTTGCAGCTGTTTGCCCGTATCTGCAGACAATCAGTTCAGTAGCTCTTTTGCCGTTCAGAACTGTTTCAAGAATTAAAAGTTGCCTGATGCCTCGACATTTTGATGTTAACTGTGAGCAGCAGGGAAAGCTCAAAAAAATCTGATTATTTCTCAGGTTCTAAAACTTTGTATGTTAGTGTCCTTCACAGGCAGCAAGGTTTCCAAAACAAATGCTTGGGGAAGACTGGAGGTCTTCCATTAGCACAACGTAAAAGTTCATCTACAATCCACATTTTCTAAGTCAAGGCTGAGTCCTGGTGAGATATTGGTGCTCACAGGCAACTATACCAATTAAACTATCAAAACTGAGGCCAAGATGAACAGCAAACTAGTACAGTGACTAAACCATGGCATGTGCTGAGCATAGGTCTGTGCACCAGCGAGCTCCAGATTAAACTGAGAGCTTTTGAACACTGAGGTAGGGAAGCTCTGTCAAGTATTGATCTTTCTTACCTCTTGGCTTGTATATCCTGTAGGTTGTCATGTCATGCCATGTCATACTGTACCATATGGGCAGTCACTCCAAAAAATACATACCTGAATCCCAGTGAATTGCTGACAAGAAACAAAAAGGATGGTCTGTGTTTTCTGACAGAAGGTGAGGGTGAGGAAAGACAGTATCATCCAGCCTCTTAGTCCAGCCACTGCCTTCATGCAAGGGTAGGCTTCTTTGGAGGCCCTGTGGATGAAGAAGGAAGGTACATTGGAGGCACATTCATACACAGAGAACTTTCCCTGATGAACTGCCTGCCATGTGTTTATTGATGAATGGCTTTTTCAGACACACAGGTGTGCTGAGAATTACAAAAGCTGAAGAAAACAAAGGGACATTGGGACAAGCCCAGACAGGGGTGTTTCCTGGGGACGAATGCTTATGTCAGCTAGAAAGAAGTCACAGAACTGGGGAATATGGGAAAATACATTAAGAAGGAGAAAGAATGAGATTGAAGAGGGACACCAGTAAAAGGATTTCAGGGAGAGAGACTGGGGAAAGAGAAGAGACATAGAAGAGAGGAGAAGGGCAAGTGAGAAAAAATATTTGTGACTCTAGAAGGAAGGCAGGAAGAATAAAAAGAAAGTTATAAACGGGGGATAAAAATGGAGACTGAAAAACCTCAAAAAGAAAAAAAAACTGATGAGGCAGAAAGAACAGCTGAATGGAAACCAGCTGGGAAAGCAATGGACATTGCAGTTTATGAGAATTAAAATAGGAGATAGTAGAAACAGGAGATGGCAGTGAGGAAAGGAAGTTAGCTTAACAATGAAGTGAGTAAGGTAAGGAAGGATAGAAAGATCAAACAGAAGAATATACAATTAGAAAATAAAGGTCTGTAGTACTATCAAGGAAAGCAATGGACATTGCAGTTTATGAGAAGAAAAATAGGAGATAGTAGAAACAGGAGATGGCAGTGAGGAAAGGAAGTTAGCTTAACAATGAAGTGAGTAAGGTAAGGAAGGATAGAAAGATCAAACAGAAGAATATACAATTAGAAAATAAAGGTCTGTAGTACTATCAAGTCCTGCATTTGTCAGTGAAATATTATTTTGAGTGCAAGTCCTACTGAGACTGTGGCGGAGGCAAGTATGAGCATACTTAAAGGTAAGATGGAGGCTGGATTGTGGTTTACACATAGTAACCACTTTTGTCTTCATTAATGAGACCACTGATGGTAGGGGCATGAGGGAGGCTAACAGAAGAGCTCTGCCGCTAGTGATACCAGGTACAAGGCACGTAACTTACACGTTCCACCCCAGCCACCCAAAACCTCCAAGAGATGAAACAGTACCCAAAGATACAGGGTTAACAGAATTCCTAGTTTACTCTAGAAATAAGTAAACTCACATCTGCCTAGAGAGATGTGGCAGATGAAAACAAGATGGACTTTGCAAATTTCCAGATCCAGAGCCCGCTTTGGACTTGGAATGAACCTCAAAGCTCAACAACACTTGGATACAGCATTCTGGTTACAAACACTGAAAAAATTCTGAAACTTTGTATTTGGATTGCAGTTCAGGTTAGGAAAACCGCTAATCTGGGGAAACGCTTAAAAGCAGTATGTAGATTAGGGTTAATCTATAGTGTGCAGAGAATTAAATACCCAAATCAATGTGTTGTTGAACATGCCAACAAAAATACTACAGGGAAGCTGTAATGTAATGGAACAGAGCTCTCTATATTATAAATGTAGCTGCTGAGCTTTGTAAAGCAGCAGACAGTGTAAAGAATGAAAACAAATAACAGTTTAATAATGAATTACAATAATTGAGTCGAGAGGAAGCCAGGACATGAACCATGGTCTCAGAGCCCAACTGAGTTAAAATAGTACACAGAGGGGAAATATATAATTTCAGGCAATTCTGGTTGCTTTTTTCTAAAGGTGAACCGAGAGCTTTTTAAAATTACATGACCAGAGTCCAGGGCTGTGTATTTCTCCCACTGACGAAATCACTAATATCAAAGTGGTGTGGCTCTTGTTCTGCTTTAGAGCAAACAATATAAGCACAGCAGCCTATTCCTTCCTCTGATAGCCATAATTCTTAGCACCACTCATTGAAACAAATTGCTGTGGAAACCACTTGGGTGGCTGGGCTTTTAAAAAATATTTTGCCCTACAAATTTTGGTGTGTTATCGTCATTTTCTGCTGGGGTATAAAGGAGAAAAAATTCCTATGCAAATTCCCTACAAATCTCTTTTCTTTGATTCATCAAAATTTCAGGTTTCTGAGCATTTTTCAGTCCGCTTCATAAGCAAATTGCATATTTTGATCCCTCTCTTCACTTTGGCCCAGATTACTAGCAGTATTCAGATGCTTGAAGTTAGGTGTGGGTACTTTTAATTCTCTTTAGGACCTAAGTGCTTTTGGTTTTTTTTTTATTTCAATGGTTTTTAGGTGGGTACTTATTCTGGGAAGTCTCAATACTTATCTAGACACAATAACAACAACAACAACAGACACCTTAATGTCTATCTTAGCTACTTAAGTACCGTTAGAGGGTTCCTTTAGACCGTGCTCAAAATCTACATCCAAGGAATATTTCAAAGCAACTAAAAGCCCCATCTGCTGTGAGATCCACTGTACAAGGTTGTTTACAAGCATTCACTCCACAGGTGACTTCTACAGGGAAAGACAAGGGACAGACTTCTATCTTTCCAAAACTAATTATTTCTAAGCAGGCCTTTTCCAGTCACTGAGAACACACAAACACCATTCCTGGTGTCAATTTGTCCCAGCACACCCCTGTGGCAGCCCAGCCAGCTTTCCATTGCCGGTCTCACCTTGTCGGCTGCAGTGTGTTCTTTCACAGACAGGCCTTGCCTTTGCTCCCCGTAACGCTGCTGTTTACAGATTAGCCCATGGCAGTGGATCCCACAGACCTGGCTCCCTGTTGGGCCTGGCCTGGGCATCTGTCCACACCATTTGTGTGAAAAGAAGTATGTCGTGTGATGGTAAAGTCATTAACCAACCAAATTTCAAAGATCAGCAGCAAGTGTTACACCACCTTAATGCAAGAAATGGAAGGTATTTCCCCAGAGAAAGTGCCCGGCAGCTCCACCAGAGATAGCAACGCCTTCTGCAGTAAGACAAATTCCAGTTTCACAACAGACTTTGCTGAGACTGCAGAGGGTGTAAATCAGTGCAGCATTTGGACCCATCTGTTTACAAACAACTGTGGGCCTAAGCAAGCACTTGGATGAGATGGGGCTGCTGGCAAAAAGCTGAGCTGCATTTCCTGCTGAGGCTCCTCAGCAGTGGCAGGAGGCCACTTCCCTTGTCACACCACGGGCAGCATATATGGCTGCTGCTTCACCTAATCCCTGGAACGCCACGTGCTAAGGGAGGATTTGCCAGATATTGGGAAAGGCTACCAAAACCAGTGAACCTCAACTGACAGAGTCTAAAGTGAAAACAAACTGTCCCCAAAAATGGAAGAATTATATAATGATCCTTATCCATACAGAGTCCAAAGTATCATTGGAAATTCTGATAAATACAAACCCAAACTTTATCTGAAGTGGAAGTGATACCCAACATACGACCAAGGCAGGTAGGATAGATTGCACACTGAAGGCCCAACTAGGATACAGTTACGCTTATTTTACACTGAATTTTCCATTTCTCCATTCATAATGCAGGTAGAATGACACATGGTAAATAAAACTGGGAGAAAACTGAAGCGAGAAAGTCTGAGCTCTGCAGAGGTGTTAAGGGTTATGTTGCTAAGAAAGGAAAAAGTCAGAAGAGATACGTCCTCTGCTCATGCTGTCTTCTATGTCATCTCTATAATGAGACCTGCAGAAAGTACCTGAATTCTTCTAACCCTTGTTACTTTCTCTGTGAACATTCTTCTGGTATAATACGGAGACTTAGTCCAGCAACCTTCAAAGCTCAGGCTTTGTTCAGGACAAAACTGGAGAGCTGAGAGCACACAGCACTGTTTCTGAGGAGATTCAAACCTAGCAGGATTCAGTCTTTCTACTTTTGAATGGGGGAAGCAGGAAAGGAGAGGCAAAGGAAAGGGACTCTGAGAAGACTGTTCTGCTATTTCCTGTTAAAACTTGACTATGTGGATGTTCAAATGAGTATGAAAGGAAATCTAAAGGAAGGTAATGCATTCCTCACTGCAACTAATCCTTGAAGGCCAGGCTTACATGACTTTTCAGTAGGAAAATTACAAAAAGTAATTTTCAGTTGGTTGGGTAATGAAAGAAACAAAATTACCTAAAGCTGCTGGGAAGTCATAATGGTGTATGGGTATGTAGTTAGATGGACTCTGTTCACGGGGACGAGAACTACTGAATCAAGTTTCTGGAATGGCCATTACAGAATTTGTAGTAGTAAATATCAAGAGGTAAATCGAACCTTTCCTCATACTTCCCGGGGGGAACCACAAATGCTTTTCATCTGGCTTGTATTTAGGAAGGCAGTTGTGGAAACAGGAAAAAGAAAACTCAGCTGAAGACGCAGGAGGCACTGAGGCTAGCTGGTGCTCTAGTCTACCAGAATAGGGTCCCCCTCCTTTAAATTTAATATTGGACTGTCTCTTCTCTCTCTGCTTTTTATGTGTCATGTTCCAGTAATGACAAACAGTAACTGAACCTAAAGTGTTACTTACTTGAAATTTAAACAACTGTTTAATGCTCTTAAAGTTCAGAATCCTGCAGCTTTGCAAACTCCAGTGGATGGATTGTCTGCTATGAAGCTCGATCCTGAATGCGACTGGTTTCTTTGGTCTGCCTTTTCTGCTCATATGCTCATGATATGTTACATTCAATACAGAGCCAGTCAGAACATGTTGTCAGTCTTTGAAGAGGTCCATGGAAAAGCAGGACTGCCTCAAAGAGATATCCTGCAGGAAGAACAATGCCAATGGTGGGAGAATAGCTCTGTAGTCTTATGAACAGGTTTGGGCAGAAGGAAGACAGGGACAATTACAAATCACAATAGCCAGCAAGTGTTCATAGCTCAGGGCTGTGTGCCACAGGGCACACAGGGCAAAGTGCTTTGCCCATAGAGCGTGCCACAGGTAAATGGGACACATAAGGAGCTGTGAATCACAGGTCCTGTACATAGCCATTAAACAGTTGGGTTGAAGTATGTCAAACAATGAGGTGATGTAATGGGCAAATGCTTATCATAAACATAGAGAATCCTGACCTCATTTCACATATGATTTCATCTTAGGTGACCTCACAAGTGCAGTTACTCTACCACCTGCACAGCCTTGTATGTTTTATGTGCTTCTTTAACCCTCTAGATCCTGAAGAAATTAGTTAATTTGTTATTTTTCACAATCAGTTCCAGATGGATGATGTCTGTCAGCATTTCCTGATTTACATAACGTTTATCATTTTCAAACCACTTTATAAACACTAAGCACTTGATCCTCACACCACCCCTGTGCCCTAAGCATTAATACTTCCCTTTTACCGATTGGAAATTGTTATGGGAAGTCAAAGTAATCCTCACAGTAGCTAAGGTAACAGCAGAACTCAGTACCATCCAATTTTTTTAACTGTTCTTTATGCCTCTAGCACATCACACTTCCCTAATGTAAACACACCTACCACACTGCCCTCCAGTAGTTCTTTTCTCTTCCTTATTTACATATAAAAATCTCTCCTCAACTCCATTAGTTCTTGCAACCTTTTGGTCTCTCGTATAGTTAGAGCCAAGCTCCCAACTTGTCCACAAGAGAGTACAACCTTAGTGCCTTAAGATATTTTATCCCAAATGTCTGTCAGGTACAATCAATAGTTTTAAAAAGTCATCTTTTTAACTTACTCACTTAATATGAGGTCACAGAGTCATCTAATTCCTTGTGGATACAGAACTGAGGTTCACTGAAAATTGGGCCCCATCTGAGCTTTGGTGAATTTTTAAAGTAAGCAATTAAATGGCTTGTAAAATAGAGGTATTTCAGAACTGACATCGGTAACTGTTGGAAAGAACTGAAGCTCAGAACGGTTGCATTCTTAGCTGCAGTAGAGCATTCAGCAATGTTAAACTCCTTCCAAGCACACACAAAGGGAAGGAGTTTGATTTATTAATAATAATGACCTTACAGACATCGTTATAGGCAGGTGAAGACTTTTGAGTCACTTCTGACTGCCAAAGGCAAGTAAAGAAGAAATGTCAGGTAGTAGTTAGACAAAATTAAAAGCCTGTAAGCCCTTCCTTGGGCAGTGTTTCTTCATCTAATGCTGTCCATACTAGCAAGGAGTAGTGGTACATGGCTGAACTCTGCTAGCACACCACCACCTGCCAGCCTCTCAGCACATAAATGCTCTGTGAGCCCTCCAATCTTTTGAGTTGTATCACTTGCACAAAAAGTTACCTGAACAAAAACACAAAACGAGAACTCCAGTTTATTACACTGTCTTTCCCTTCCTTCTTTTTTGAAATCTTTTCCCTGTGCTGGCACAGGTGACCCCAGACCTGATGCTCTTAAGGATAAACCTCCCCAACATTCAGCGTTGCAATTCCTGACTTAAGGGTTTGCTTTCATGTTAGAGACAATGGGCAATGCATGGGAAAAGCCATGAGGTACTTGAGAATAGGATTCACCACAGTTAAGTTAGAGATACCTAGAAGTACCTAAAAGGGAAATCCTTAGGAAAGCAGTTAGAGGTCTGCTCTCTGGCAGCATAAAGAAACTTCGTTTGCCATAACAGGACGTGTTCTCCTCTTGCAATTCAGACCCTGGCTTCCTCTGCTGAGGATGGGTGTCTCTGCTCTTGCTTTTCAAACTGGCAGCTGGCCTCCATGCTTTATAGCAATGAGAGGAAGAAGGTGGTATTGCTATTCACCATCCTTCCCTGGTGGCAAAGTAGATAAGCCTTGGTCCACTAAAGACTGAAGGAAACTTAATGTCCTTCTCCACATGACATAAATATGTCCTTCCAAGCCCTATGGAGAAAGCACTGTCTAGCAGGAGGCAGATCTGTTGCCTCTCCTTCCGAGGTTCTCCTTCAGAGCTACTAATTGCATTTTACTGTGCTCCTTGCAGAAGAAAGCAGTGAGAGTGTTCCAACCTTTCTGGGCAAGCCATTAGTGGATGTAGTCCTCCGAACTGGGAACTGAAATGGCACATAATCTCTCATTTCCACAAGGCCAGAAGCCTGGCCACCAGTATATCTTCTCAAACAGGTAAGGGGGCTTCATCAATCTTGTGGCTTCGGTGTAGCCTGGGCGAAATGTAATTGTTGGCTCCATCTGGACTGGAATTAGGCATTGAGGTACCTATCTCTGCATTATAACTCCTGCTCACTCTGTCCCCTTTAGCAATGAAAGAATTAAAGGTTGAAAATGGGACAGAGGGAATAGGAAATCTAAAGCTAGTTGGGAGGGCAAACTGATCAAAGGAGCCTTCATTGGCTTTACATCGGTTACACGTGCCTGCTCCTTCTGACCACAGAGTATAGCGAAAACAGTGGATCAGGTTGGTTGAGTAATACATCAGTATTAACATCCTACATGCATAAAACATTGTCCATACCTTTCTGTCCCGTTTCCTTTTTTTCTCTAGGTGACTGTTGTCTAACCTTTAGGTCTCAGGAATTCAGGCCAGTGTAAAACTCTGGAAACTAAGTAAAAACTCTTTGTTTGAGACATGGGTTTGTTGTGTTGCCCGGGTTTGAAGGGGGTGACATATTTACCCACATTTCATTCCAGCATTGGCTCAGACACAAAAGTCAGCTACAGTGGCTTAGGGAGGCAATGCGTATCAGCTGAACTGTGGCTGCTCAGTTATGTCAGAGCTCTTCATGGCACATATGTGAATCTTACATACAGAATATGCATTAGGCATCCAGGCTGCAGCACTGGGAAGGGACTTATACTCCTGCCTACGTAGCTCCTTTAAAACCATGAAAGGAGCCATTACAGTGTGGTAAAAGAATGACTAGGTGACACTTGTTGTGTTTCTTCTATTGACAGCTGAGGGCTTATGTTATTGGTGAGGATAGTTGAACTATTAAGAATCTAATTTATGTCTCTTTCTTCACTGTGTGACTCAGACCAGTTTTGCAATCTGTTACAGGTTAACTAGCCAGGGTTAGGCAGGGTGGGGCCTGCAGCAGATTGCAAAACTGGTTTATTCAATTCACAGAGTGAGGAAACATCCTTAAAAATAGGCGTTCTAGAAGAAGGCCAGATACCTTGCTGTCAATTATGGCACGTCATGCTACAAAACAGATTTTCAGGCCCCTCAGCTTCTGCTGCTGTATTGAGTGAGACACTGCATGCAAGTCACGTGCAAGCAGAGGCCGCCCAGTATTGTGCTGCAGCTGAAGAGCATGCCTTTCTTTCAGCTTGGGGCTACGCTCAGAGGCATACCCTCACCTGCAGCCTCTCTCTTCTCATCCATAACTCCGTGGGGCAAATGCAGCTGGTTAATAGATCACAGATCAGACCAACCAGCTGCTCCCAGCATATGGGGTCACAGAGGAGGGGAAGCTGCAGGGCTGTTGTGCAAATGCGTGAGATGCAGGACTGGAGCTGTCTGGAGATTAAAGAAATGGAAGAAAGCTGTCCTGTTTTCAGCAAAAAAGAGCGAGCATGCAGTCTGCTGGCTCCTGCAGAGATTTGCTCTTTTTGAGTGGGTAGGCAGAAATGCAGATGGTGAGAATTGCAGGCTTACCTTGTGGGATACCTTGTACAGCTTCATCTGGATACGGGATGTACTGCATAAGGTGATGACATAGGTGTGTTTGAAAGCTCTTCTTCAATGTTAAACTCAGGAAGATGGAAAAAAAGCATGGGAAAAAAAATATTAAATTACATCGAAAGTCTATTGTATATGTGTTAAAATATGACAGATGGTTTCAGAATCTTGCACCTTCTCTTGTTATCAATGCAGTTCCTTTTATTGCTTCCAGACATTCAAATTTTGGCACTGTATCACAGTATCAGAGAAGACATGAAGCGTATGATCAACTTTCCTGTATGCAGCCAATACCGTCACTGTCCTAGGGAGTTTTCCTAGTCTACAGCCATAGAAAGATCATCAGAAACGGAGCGCCTTGCGTTCACTTACATCAGTGGTCCTTTCATATTGCTCCAGCAGAACAAAAATGTCCTCACATTTAAGTTAAACTTCATGTGAAACTTTAGCAATCCTTTACATTGTCACGGCAGTGAAAATTTGTCCCTGCTATAAACGTAGCACAGCCATGTTCTGAATCGCTGCTGCATTATATTGCATTGTAACGGTGAGACACCAGGACAGACCAACCGGGCAGCTAAAGCAGCTTCCCTTCCAGAAAGTTTCTGAGAAGTTAGGGTCTGCATGTGCCAGTGTGGGCTGGGAGTACTTGATCCTCCCTCAGCGCAGTGCCAGACTGAGTGATCTTCTGAAACCCCTTGCAGTTCTGTAGTTCTGAAGGTTTATATGTTCCAAAGAGAGAATTTCTTTGTGTGTCAGTCAGTGTGGTCTGGTCCTACCCCCAGAACGTGACTCCGTGTTTTTGCAAAGGCTATCAGTTTACCCACTGCAGCGGTGAAAATTAAAAACTACATTCCTGAAATTGGCCTGTTTCCTAACAACATACTAAAGAAAAGCAAACAGAAAAGGTATTACAGGTGATTTAGTTAGGGTTGCTTCTTTTGTATTTGCTACAGTGTAAACATATATTCCCTTCTTGCTCCCCCAGACTGCCCTTTCCAGCTGAATTATGAACTGTGATTCTAAGGACATCCAACTTTTGTGCTTTTTAAAAATGTAATTAAAACTTCCCCCTTTTATCTACAAATTCCCCAAAAATGCTTCAAGTCCTGCTCTGGTTGTTTTGGTTTTTTTTTTACTCAAAAGATGTCAGTTTTAAAATGAGGCTGTTGCCTTTGTTTCTGAGCACAGTAGCCCCTGTTTATTCCGCATCCCTATTTGTTTCACAGCAACAGCTGTTGGGAAGGGACCTTCACGATGCCCCTCAGTGACACTCCAGATTTAACAGCTTCACTATCTAGAACCAAAATCAGTGTTCATGTCCAGTGTTAATCTACAATTCTCCCGTCTCTTCCCTGTGGAAGTGGCCAGTTTCAAACCAAAGCTGTTCAAATTTCCTCACACTGCCCCGCAGAAGAGGCATAAGAATGCCCTTGCTGCTGCCTACAGGACAGCAGGGAGAGCTAGGTAAGCAATGTGGCTTAGGTAACGAGTGTCGTTCCTTCACTGTCGTTCCACAAAGCTGCTCCACAGAGTAATTAGCCTACATTGTGGTTTGGGGTGCTGCGGCCGTGGTACTCAAACAAGCTCTGTCACCCCTGCAGCGCCAGGTACCTCTACAGTGCCAGGGTAGCCCTGCTCCCAAGTTCTGATGATGAAAAAGAAACTTCGGTTTGCCTATGTGTTAGTTTATTGTGCCTTTGATAGTGTCACATTCGTGCTAGAGACAACAGTCCCAGAGGAACTGGACTCGAGCTAGCACTTCCCTTCCTCGGAGCCCGTGAGGCAGCCCGCAGTCGCGGCTGCGGTCGGGGTGACCGGAGTAACGAGGTGCCGCAGCCCGTGATGTCGCACCGAGCGCTTCCTCCCTCAGGAGTCGCGCAGCCGGGCCATCGAGGTCACGCACCGACAGGTCTTAGTGCACTTCTTCACAGCTGAAAACCTAGGAAAACCTCAGATAGCCTGATGGTGAAATACGCTGGTGGAACCTGCGGAGACACGGCCTTTATTCCAGCTGGAGGGCGGACTTCAAACAAAGCTTTTAACCCCTCTGTGTTTCAGATGCCCTCAGCTGTAAAAGAGGGATGTTTGCACCCGTGTGCTGCTGCCGTGGGCTGAGCGCACACTGGGAGCGAGGCTGGGCAGGCCTCTCCTGCTGCTGACCTCCAACTCCTGCTCCCTGGATAACTGGAGAGCTTCAGCTCCAATGGCAGCCACCACAAGACCTTTGCCAGTACTCTATTCACTAAATGAATATGACTTTTTATTGTTGTTTATGATTAGCAGTTCCTTGACAGAAACCCCATAAAACCCGATGTTGTAAAAAAATAATACAACATTTGAAGTTACAAAGAAGTTACCTTGATACTAAGCCCCAAGTTGGCATGACTAAGAGTGTAACAGGACATACAGCAAAACTACTAACGTTCCTTCCACTCATCAAGAGGCTTAGGCCACTCTGGCCTATGGGTCCCTACACACCCTCACCACACACCTTCCAGTAGAAACCATCCTCAGACCCTTCTTCCACTCTCAACTGCAGCTACTTCAGTAGCTTTTAAAGTGGCTCTGGGCTCTGCTGCTCAGCTCCACAAATTGCACTTGATCAGGCAAAAGGCACTTTGCCTTCTGTCGTGACTTCGTGCTCTGGACCACAAGAAAACCCAGCAGTGGCATGGCCATCCCCACCCTCTGCCCACGGAGTGGCCGTATCTGATCATTCCGTGCAAGACATTTGGTAAGCTGAGATCCTAATTTTTAAGCTGCTGCTCTGCAGGCCAGTCATTGGATTTGATCTGCAGTTTCTTCTTACCTAGGGATGATCTTTTAAAGCATGTGAGCTATCATGAAAATCAGCATTTTTCCAGGGCAATAAAATTCGCGTTTCAGAGACTTGTGAATAAATATTTAAGAAAAAAATATAAATATGTTAGGTAAAGTTTAGTTTATATTAGTTTTTATGGCTCTGGATGGCAGGACATCTATATTGGCTGCATAACATATTTTTTAGAGTTAGCAATATATAGCCATCTGTGCAGCTTGTAACATGTGTTAATAGGTATCTCAAATTTCAATTTGAGAAATTACCATCATAGTAAATAATGTAGCAGCAGGAAACTTGGGTTAACTAATGGAGACCTAGCTGTAGTAATATTACATCTGTTTAAGTTAGTCATTACAGAAATACTCAGGTATGAAGTACTTGGCTTAAATGGGACTTTTAGCTAACTAGAAAGCTGCATTTCTTGGAAGTTTGGGAGTAAGATAAGAAAAAGACCTAGCCCAAAAGTTTCCAGCTTTATGTTGACACTTGCATGCATTTTATAGACATGAGAGATCTTCACTAACGATATACCCACAGATTTCTCTTATGGACTTGGTCCACCAGAGATGACCCTTAAGATAACTTCAGACCTACCTGGACTTGAAGTTCAGACCACTAACTCCAGAGAAAGAAAAAAATCCCATGCAAAATGCCTAGGGCCATCACTAAATTAATCTCACATCGTGCAGCCCCTGTAGGACAACATCCTACTTAAGTAGTCTCAATGCAGATAATGGTTGGCTCTGAATTTAATCTGAAAGGTGAGCTAGCACTGCATGATGGCTCCCTATACGTGCACGGATATGCATGAAGCAAGACAAATTACAAAATAAAGTAAAAGTATGGTCTTTTCCCCCATCCCTGCTCCGAAAGGGTCTTCTTGCTGCACAGTACTGGTCAGTGTAAAGGGCTGTAACTCTAGGTCTTTGGTTGCCAAAATCAAGAAAATGTCACTCTCAAGCAGATGGTACTGCTGACGCAGAAGGTCCTAGACCCGGAAATTCATTTTAACAACCCAAAACAAAAGCAAGGGAATGGTAGCAATAGTCCATTATTATGGTTGAACATTGAAAAGAGGGTTGAGGAAGCACAGCAAGAAAGGAAGGACAGTTTTTCCTTGGATTAATCATAGAAAATGCATTTGATTTCCTTCATCAGGACTAGAGGGAAACATAAGCCACCAAAAGAAACCATGGTCAGATCCTTGGACCTACACAGATGAGGATCTTATCTGAGTATAGGCACCACAGAGGACACAGAGTCACCACAATTAATGGTCCTTATTCCATTTTCCACTGCAAGGACGCACTCCACTCCCCCACCAACTAGCTGGATGCTAGAGGGGGCTACACACCCTTTTTGATGCTCTTCCTGTTTCGGCCTTAATTTTAGGACTGAGAAGAACAGAGACCAGTTGACATCTTCCTCTCCCATCTCCAGACGTCTTTCAACTACAGCTCAGCAGACTGAATTCCAGTCCTTTGCATGGGGTAGATGTCATACTGGAGAAGTTAAAAGACTATGACTTTATGATTTCATAAAGTACCTTCACAGGAACTAATTAGGGGGTAACTTATTAACAGAGAAACCACCAAGTTATGAATGAACTGTCAGTTGCTGTGCCAAGTAACTTGCAGCAGCAATTACAGTCATAAACATTCTGGGTAAAAGCACACTTAATAGGACCCTTTCATGGGCTGTGCAGTCTCTATCACAGGAACAATTTAGTGATTCCTTTGTTTGTGCCAGCTATAGAAGGGCCTGCAAGATCTCCATTCAATTTCTGTGACTCGAATTTGCACCCATCTTTGCTATTCATTAACTGCTTCCCTCCCCTCCCCCAACTTTGTAGCTCTTACGGCTGTGGAGAAAATGTGATTCAAACATATTTTGAAACAGCAAGATCTTCCCGAGTCTGAGGAGAGCCTAATGAGGTGCTTGTGAGTATGAACTGCCCTATTCATATTAATCAGCAGCTCCATTGGTCTCACAGCCATGGAACTAGTAATTTTTTAACAATATACTAAAATTAATTGAATTTTTCATGTTGGCTTTGCCAGAGACACAGGACATTTCACTTTGTTTCTATACTCTGCTGGAATCTCTCAGCTGCTGTTTCGATCTCATGCTCTTCCTACAAGCAGAAAATCTGTGGGATCATGGTACATCACTTACTCTTGCTCTTTCCATTCAGTTGAGCAGCTGTGTAACTGACATCTGTCTCAGCCCCTGGTAGTATGGCCACACTGAAGTGACACCAGTAACCTGGAACCCACACCGAAGATACGTCTTCCAGCACTCACACCATGCCTCTCTGAATCTTTAAGATTGTGCATAAATTGCTTTTATGATGTGACAAATGGCCAAACCATCTACCTATAGTGGCAAAATATCTAGTCTGTTGATTTTTATATGCTCTCCTCATCACTAGGACAATGTGTAAACACCTGAGCAGCTTGAGATAGCCGCACACTACAGCACACAAATCTGACAAGCTTTCAAAAATGCAAAGCCCCAAACACAGAAATACTTCCCACAGAAACAGCCTTCCATAGCTCAGCAGCAGACACACAGCTTGAAAACTCTCGCAAAAGGAAAGAGACATGGCATCTGACTGGAAAGAGCAGCTTTCTATTTCAAATTAAAATGGAATAAAAAAAACCCATTTTTATCTTCCATTCTTGACTTTCTCGTCTAGATTGCATTTTGTATCTCTCCCCTGTTAAGAACCACATCAAAAAAAGAAACACTCACATTAAAGTTTCCTAAGTAAGAAACTAGCTGTTGGTACAGTATTTCCTATGCCTTAGTATTAAAGGACTTCCAGAATATGATTAAAATATTATGAGCTGGTTTTATGAGAGCTGAAGTCATGTAAGTGGATTTATATAGGCCATTCCAACCTTCCTATGAATTGCAACTTTGCTTAAGGCTACTGTTTATGCTTTCAGAAAATACTGGAGATATCTAAGGTCTAAGGCACCAGAAAAAGGAAAGGAAGGCAAGCATCTGCCATGGTACATAGAAAATGAAACCTTCTGGCAACTCCTGCCCAGCCCTAGATTAATATGGATTTACAATTAACATCATCAGTGAATCAAGCAGCATTGTAATTGTTTTTGCACCTATTCCAAAACTTTCTTCTGCACAGACATAATCTAATTCTAACATAGTGAGACAGAACAGCTTGACACATTTGTTATCTAAAGACCATTTCAGCCAAAGAACATAATGAGAAAGCATGGGAACTTGACTCAGGAGCAAAGGCTCTTCTTTAATATTTGTTCCAAAAATAAAAAAGTCTCTCTCCCCTACATCTCATTATTTCTTACTCATGAAGCTCTAATTTTGCCCCAAGAACTGCTTCAAAAATACATTCTCTTTGATAGGATTGCTTAATACTCTGCAGTCAAGTGGGATTAGAGCCTTCTGAGGGAAAGAACATGTTTCTTATTAATTTTGTTGACTAATTAGTAAAAATTACTTTGGGAAACCTTAGTTGTAGAAGTATCACTCACCTCTTTTTCACAGTGGGGATTAATACCCAGTGCACGCTGTTGCTCGATGTCCGAGTGCAGCTGGCAGGCAGCTCCATGACACCAGCCCCAGGGACTCGTGGAGAAGGGTGCTGTAGCTTCAGTCTTCACCCAGTGACCTGGGCCTCAGGTACGCCAGGAGCAGCAAACCCCTTATTCCCTTTCACAGGCACACTCTTACTTTGTCACTGAAGTATCGAAGGGCTGCTACAAAGGGGGACTAACCAAGTGTAATCCTGTTCTGGTGTCATTCCTCCAACTAGTTTTTAGGGAGAACTGAGCAAACGCTTTGCTCATGCACCAGTCTAGGGCAGGGAATGTACCTGTACCCCAACTCCTCCAAGTGATATGACAAGAAGATGAGCTGGAAAAGACCAGACATGATGATGGAATCAGTTTCTTGTCCTTCCTAAGGCCAGGCATAGCCAGACTTTACTGAGAATTAGTTGGCTAAATACTCCTTCAAAAGCTACTAGGTTTCTTCCCTTAAACTCAATGAATTTGTAGACAAACATAGTAAATAAACAGAACATGCCTTTATCATGCAAACACTGAAAGCTTACTTCCAGAGTGTGTTCAGCTATGAAGCTCAAGAAGAAAACAAGGACTACCACTATGTGTGGTACTATGTTATCACTGTGTATTACACCATCAATACACTGCAGTATTGACACTTGAAACCATTTCCGGCAAGGCTGAGACAAGACAAAAATCAACCCCAGGGATCTGAATCTGCAGTCCTCACTAAGTCAAAAAAAGGATTGTTGTTGACATGTATACAAAATAATGACTTAGACCTTAAAAAATCCATGATGTTGACTTACATTTGTGACTTTTTTTAAATACAAAATACTATTTAGATTTCTTTATATGGGTCCAAGAATATGGACTGGCCACTGCATTTCCTACAGTTGATTTCCTGCAGTGTTTTCATAATCTGGGACATAAAATTGTCAGGGTGTGATGCAGAAAAACAGGCTTTATGAAAGAGCATGAGACTAAATTGAAATGAACTCCCCTGCAAAGGGAGAAAGGGGTTTTTCATGTTCCTCAGCACCACTGCCCACTGGCTGAGCTTGGCTGGAGTGGCCGTACTACAGCCACCTCAGATATTTGGTTGAGCTGCGAGGCCACAAAGGGTCTCCTGACTTCCTGGGAAAGCTGTAGCTGTAGAGTATTTCTCTCTGGCTTTCCAGGCTAATTGTGGATGTCAGATCAATGCTCAGAGGGAAGAAGACAACACAGATCCTGCAAGAGGTGCTTATCTTTTTGCTGAGAGAGAAAAGTACTCTAGAATAAAAAAACCCCCATGCTCTGGGGTGCATCTTCACTCAGCACTTACTGAAAGAAAATTTCCTCATTTGCCTACGTGTCCAGTCATTAGCAACACACTGAAAAGTGGTCTTTTTTGCATAGAACCAATCCAGATAATGCCAAGGTAACATGATGAGAATTGTTATTTCCTCATTCCCAAGCATCATCTTTCACATGCCATCGCAATTTGATAGATATGAAAATAAAATAAAACAAAACAAAACAAAATAAAATAAAATAAGGACCCAACAACATCATTCTTAAAGCACTGCCAGAGCTTCTATTTAGACAAGAGAAGTTTGACCTAGTATAGCAGGTAATGAGATCCAGTTCTCTGTGACAAAAAGGGACCTTGATCATACAATTTTATTGTTTATTACTCTTTCCTGAAGAAATTCTGTCCTCAAAAATTGTCTCCAAGCTTGAAAATATCAATAATATTGTTTCTGCTTGGCAGTTCTTCAGGACTTTTGCAAAGACCCCTCAGCTAGAGCTGAGCTGTGAAAAATTCCTGTTTTTCCAAAAATGAAGCAGAATATGATGTGCTGCCATGTCCACTAACTGTGAACATGACTTTTCTTCAGCTATAGGGATTGATTTAATACAGATGTAACCATGAGGCTTCTGAAAAGCACAATGGGACCTCTGGGACTCTGCAAGCTTCCCTGACACTTCAAGAGAGGCACTCTACATTTGTATTTCTTTCTTAGGACTAAAACCACCACCCCAGACAAGAAGGAATCTGTGACAGCTTCAGAGCAATCCTGTTCCTGAGCAGAAGTGCTATCTCTCAGTAGGTGAGAGAGAACCACAGAGACAGGGCCAGGAGTTACTCCCTTTCTTCACCAGTGCCCAGCTGTGACAACATCTGCAGAGTGTGCACAGTGTAAATTTCTGGGCATAGACGCTATACATATCCCACATGCCCAACAGAAGAGTCACTTCACCTTGCTTCACCAGTGCTTTTGAACAGCTGTGGGGAGAGAAAGACTGACCCTATAGATGTGGCTTTAGGGATATTTCTGGGCAGGCCTTCAGGCTCATTTTTTAGCTATACTTTTCCATGGGTGTCCATGAAGACTACAGCGAATAGTCAGTCATCTTGATGCTTCCCCAAGTCAACACAACAGATCCCAGGGAGAAGGGACTCAGTTCCAGATTCTTTTTAGAGATGATGGTATCTCATAGTTGTTCCATTCTTCACACCCTGGCAGCATGTTAGGGAAACATATGACAAGGCCTCTCTCCCTCTCATGACAAACCTGAAGAGATCAAAAGTCAATCAGTCTGGGGTGGGAGTCAGTAACAGCGATCTTAAGAGATGACCTATCTTCTTCTCTGCGTTGAGCACAAAGAAAGGAAGTGAGGACAGCCCACAAAGCTAACAATCACGGAGTGCCTCTTCCACTTCTGGTGGGTACAGTAGCTACCCACCCATAGCTTGCATGACCCAGCAGACTTAATTCTGAGCATGCTGGAGATGGAGGAACCAGGATCTTACAGACTGCACAAGTCTGAGAGATACAGGCATGTGTGCAGCCCACCACCTGTGCGCTAGTCCCAAGTCTGAAAGATTCCAGTGCAGCACTTTACCTTTCCCCAAAATATCAACAATAGTCTGAAGAGGCTGCTACGTAAACCCTTTGCTAATACACCTGCACAGAGCAAAAGAACATCTACCCAGGCCAATATCAGAAATGCCATACCACAGAGTTACCCCTGCAAAAGCCAGCACTAATAGAAATGTAACATGTTTTGCTCTGGTTGATTGCACACTCACCATAGACCATGTGAATGGCTCTGAGTTTACTGCTGTGGGAGCACAACTGGGATCTTTGAAGCTTGCTGCTGAACTCAGTATCAAGAACGAGGGTACCACCTCTTCTTGACAGACACCCTGTTTTCATGAGGCTGCTGTGGTGCAGGCTAGCTGTCCTGTCTTTGTGGGCTGTTGTTAGCCCCTGGCTCTCCATGTGTGTATTAGCCAGAATAAGATAGGTGCAGCTAGAGGGTCATGAAAGGGCTAGGTTTTTGCTGAACATCTTATGAAGCTTGTGTGGAGTTAAATGTTAGAAAGTGTGGATAATTATAAGGTTTAACCTCCAAAGATGCTGAAGCAACAATCTAGAGGGCTATGAAGGAACAGAAGCCTAGTTCTTCATAATATTTTTGCACCTGAATCCTATCTGCAGTAGTAGTCACTATGCCTTTGAGGATGCAGGACAGCTCAGATTTATTTAGACCAGTGCCCACCACAGTCATAGTGCTTCAAGCTCCTGGTTGACTAAACCTTGAAGCCAGGCAGTAAGGAATGCTAGACATTGGCAGTGAGGTAGACATATTTCACAAGTCCAAGTAAATTAGCCATTGTCATGGTGGCAGAGTAAGGAAAGGAAATCGCCTTATTGTGAGAGACATAGTTCAATGCCTAAACTACAGTATTGTACTCCATTTCAGAAGTCACAGGCAACCCTAGCTGAAGAAGTAAACCCATCAAACTCTTCTTGCTGGCTGGTTCACTACTGCAACCGGAAGCAGACCTGAATAAGAATAATAATATTAATGAACTGAGGGTACAAAATAAAGTTACAACAGTCATTAAACACAGAACTCTATTTAGCAATGAAGGTTTGCTTATTAATCTTGCTGGGTTAACATTTTGGCTAGGAGGCAATCAACCTCCTGTATTTTGAACTTGGTCTTGTTTTGTCATGGAATGAAAGTCCTGTAGGTGGTATCTATCAAAAAATCTTCCTGTGCGAAGCACAAGATTAGTATAGCACAAATGTTCTGCACTGGTATGTATTTGTGATTATATCAAAGATTTTTCTTAAATCAGGACACTTATTACCCACACATTCTCTATCCAGCCACTGGGAAGCAGTCCTGTGGGGTCAGGCAGACCTCTGTGGACTATTTCATAGCAAGACAGTTAATCTGCATCACAACAAACTGTCACACTTTAGGAAAAAGCAGTTCTACTGTGGTGTATTCTGAATGACAGACAGGCCTCAAATGGTCTCCACAGATGCCAACTCACCAGTAGCCTGATTCAGATACCCCATCTGTCCAAATGCCTATTACATTTCTTCATATCTTGGGTACCCTAAAGAAAAGTATTTTTGGCTGCCTCTCTTTCCTCTCATCCTCTTTCTCCAACATTACCTCCATTACAATATAATGCTCCCAAATAGGTTTGAGGCACCTTTTACAAGGGAGTCTCATTTTGGATGCTGTTCTGACTCACCACGGAAAGAATAGCCCTCTCGCCTCCTCACACAGTAACGTGCACTCTTAATTTTATAATTCAAAAACACAGAACCAAATCCATCCCTAATATAACTAGTCAATGAAATGACTCCAAGAATCAGCTTTAATCTCTTGGTTCTAATGTGAGAAAAGTGTCTCATCCAGCATAAAAGTAGAAACTTAATACACACTCCGGTGTGTTAGACAGCCTTGTCATCACAGCACTGTATTTGCTTTTGAATAGGCTTATTATTCATTACACATATCTGTGTTCCTTCTAAATCTGGATATTGCATTTGTTATGCAAAGAAAGAAAATTAGTTTTACTACTTGAGATAGGGACTGCTGAGACAGCTGAGTTTCAGCATATGTTAATAGTACAACTATCCTCGCTTAAGAGAGATGCTCAAACCTCTAATAAAATTTTGATTTTTAAAGATTTCCTCTACTAAAGTACACGTAAGTACCATGTACCATTGCCATCTAGTGGAAAGGTAAGTAAGAACACAGGTTTCCTTCACTTTAAAAGCTATCCATGATGATTATTTTAGCTAATCTCTACATTAGCATACTGTATGCTGACCTCTAGAAAGCATACTGTAAAGTCCATACATTTCTCAATGCCTGCCCTGCTCTCAGGGAAATTAATGGCTTCCTGTTTATTTTATCTTTTGGTATGGTAAAGAGAAGTGTTTGACTGCTGTTATCAATCTTACTGATAAAAGACTTCTTCTGAAAGAGAGGAAACTTAGCTTGTATCCTTACCTTTGATTAAATATAATATTTACTAACTTAATTGAAATACAGCATATTAGTGGATACACATGGTCACTAAGAAGGTATTTCAGAGACAACTGCTGTGAAAGGGG
>NW_009941262.1:60042-75954 GCF_000696875.1 Nestor notabilis | reverse complement strand
CAGGAATAGAAATAAAGCTATAGTAATTCAGCTTCTTCTTGGCTTGTCTAAAAGAATAAAATTAACACAGCTTTTTGCAATTAAAAGCATACGCAAGTTTTGGGCAGGCTTGCAGATTAAGCATTAAAGTGAGGAGCTTCTACACAAAAACTCTGTTCAGGCTAAAAGACTTATTTCTTGTAGCCATTTGTTTAATGAGTTTACGTCTGCTGTAACATTCAAAGAAGTCAGCAGAGCTAGTGTTTGACAGCTGCTCTTAAAAAAACCAAGGAGGATGCACTTTGCTCCTCTTCCTCACAGACTTTAGATAAGGATGAGAAATGTTACAGAGATCCACTGGAAAACCTCAAAGGCAAAATACACGATATCTAGTTTTACTAGATTCTTATCATTTACAGTTCACCCTAAAACTCCCACACATTTGTTTCTTAATGTCCCTTATGCTCCGTTAAACCTCACTGCAGCAATGTTCCCATAGGAATGTGGCCACTTGCCAGACTCTCTCATGAACATTTCATTAATCTTCTTGGCTCTCATACAAACTACAAAACATTATTTGTTAGCAATTTAACTGTTTTGCTCCCAAATGTGCCAGAAATGTGATCTTTGCTGTGCTTTCATTCAAGAATACACAGGATAATTATATAGTAAATGAAATGAGGTTTTTTACATTTAGCAAGATACAGTGCAAGAAAGGTGAACTGTTTATATCTTATTGCTGGAATTAATTCTCATGCTATCCTAAAACCCAAACCATTCTCAGATCTTAAGATCTAACTTATACTTGGCAAAATACAGCAAGATACAGTTTCAGACCATCCCATATAATCTACCTGCTTCAGAGGATAACGTAACAGAAAAGATTATCTCCGTTTCTGGAAGTCTGGCCTGACCCATGTTCAGTGAGACTGAGAAAAGAACTATCACTGGCTTTGCAATAAATATGAAGACTCTGTTAGCATGCAGATCTTTGAAAATACACGACTTGCTAGAGAGAAGGAAAACAATGAAGAGACAAGCAACATGATCCCCTGCAGAGCAGGGAGGAGTTAATTCCAGCTATGCAGATATACAACTTTTATTTCATAAAATGGGAAGCTTCAGAGTGGCGTAAGTGGATAAAGCTGTCCTCAAGTGCACATAATGCTAACGTTATAGGAGCAGGTCTTGTCTCTCAGTTTCATCTGGGCTTAAAAAAACAACATCACATAGAGACATGCAGATGCAACTCAGCTTCATGGGAGAAGCGTAACCTCTTCATTATCCAACTTTTCGGTATTGCAAGTAGTAAGTTTCAAGTGTGTCAATGCCATGAGGTTTTTTTGGTAACTAATCTATAAGAAGTTCCGTTAATTCCTCAAATCCCATTTTCACTTTACAACAATGTGAGTGTTTTAAACAATTTGATTCCGGGGCTCTGTATGTAAAGTGCTATGCATCTGTAATTGAAGGATGAAATAAAGAGTAAAGACCAATTCAAGACTGAAGTAACTTAAAAAAAGAGGATCAGAGAGTTAAAAGGAGAGGAATGAACAATAGCACATTTATAGGTCTTTCTGTTTTCTCTTCTGATTTCTGTAAGCGCACACAAGAAACCAAAACATTTGGGAAGTATCCAAACTCAGGCACTTCTGAGGCTTTCCGAGCACTTTTTTGGCTTAATATTGTTCTGCAATGTAACGGGCAAAGACATGCAGCCATACTATCCACATTGTGCAGTTGCTAAACTGCAATCTGTGTGAACAGACACATATTTGACCAGCCGTGAATGAAGCAATGGCCACAGGCTGTTTGCTGGGTCAGCATTTGGGTATTTTTTTCTTAGAATAATCATAATGGGAAAAGAAAAAGGTATTGCAAATTGTGTTGCAGAATGCGCTGGATTGTGGCAAAAACTGGCTGAAACATGCTCTTTCCATTCTGCCTTTTAAAATTATAGCGGGGGATGAGTGGGGAAGTGTTATGAGAGCATCCATAGAACATGAGGGGTTGATGATGGAAATAAGAAGCTCTATCAGTTGTTACATGCAGTAAGATAAAGAAACCATTCAAAGCTTTTAATGATGCTTGAAAAAAAGGAACAGGAATGACATAGTGCGTAAGACCGGTTGGAAAAAATAGGGTTTTGGAGAGACAATGGCATGATCAGCTGCATGATTTTGATTATTTGGATGTTGTGTTGATCAACTATCTTAACCAGGGAGAAGGGACAGCTGCAAGAAGAGGTGCCTCATAAGGTGTGATCAGATGAAGGGGGTTGGGAGCTGGGAATTTTTGAAGGGTGAAAGTAGGTAGGAATATTTTGGTACAAAGGCTCATACAGTATCTCAGGAGAGTCAGTCACTGAGGAAATAACCAATGGAGGTGGCAAGGCACCCAGGAAAGTATCTGTTTTTCTTAGATGGTGATTTGAGACCTGATGCAGCTCTTTTACCACTGGACTGAGAGTACTCAACTGCAGTGTTGCAAGAGTTAAAACCAGTCCAGAGACAAGCACACATGTAAGTTGCCATTCGGAATGAGCATTCCTAATTTAGTTTTCAACTGGTGGCAAAGCTGAAACTAGTTGTTGCAGTGAAATGCCAAATATTAATTTAGGCAAAGCTACTCTGCTATATGCTCTTGGAAGCTGTATGATTAGAAGTCAATATAGTAAAACTGACCTAATTTCTTATTTTTATTTCATAACTAAAAGCAACTCAGGGGAACCCTGAAAACAGAGACTTGCTCAGCCCACACCATAATTGGACAGGCTGATTTAACTGGCTGGTTGGCTAACACTGTATTCTGATTAAATTGTAAGACCTTTTTCCCAAATGGCAAAGCTCTCCTCCCTGTAATTCCCGAGAGCCCCATCTGAGAATTACAGTGTAAAGAGAGAGTGCATAGTGTCAGACAGCCTCTGTTGTTCCCCCCAACAAGTTATAAATAAATATAGCATACTTACAGTGCTCTGTATTAGAGAAAGCCAAGATCAAGGCCAAGTGTCACAGTCCTCCCTGAAAATAATTGCAGCATGCAATATAATCCCACATACTCCAGCAATATGTAGTCTAAATAGAAACCAACAGGACAGCATGAGATTGTGGGTGGTGGAACTCTACCAGACCCTGGGAATTTTATGTTAATTAAGAAATGCTGATTAATAAAGAACGGTAAGTTTTAATAAGCCAGTAATAAAAGAGAAATTGCATTTAAGTAACAGGCGTGTCTTGATTCTCTGGAACAAATCTTCTGATTCTTAATGGGGGGAATTCACCTAGTGGAAAATTTTGCCTGACTTAAGACAGCAGTTTTCTGTTGGTGTTACTCACTGCGGTTTGACTCTATCCCAGAGGTCTGCCTGAGTAACTGAGCCATTGGGAAAGACGTCTTAGAAGCAGCAGAAATTAGTCTTGATACCAAATTTACTGTGTGAGGTTGTGTCATACTAGAGGAGAGAATAGAAGATCACAAGACTTCAGGGGTTAAACTGTCAAGGTGCATGCAAAAGACCTAGCAACACAATAAAGTAAGCTTATTTACTGAAAGTGCTCAGAATGCAAGTTACAGGTCTGCTAGCAAGGTGATTAACAAAGGCACTGGGACTGTGCTGCCCTAGCAGGATCAATCCTTTATCTCACTTCAGGATACAACTGTTTCTTCTCCCTTTTAGTAGTACAACTACACATAACTTCCTAAACCACAAAGTGAAGGAAACCCCATATCTTTTCTGCTACTGAGCACAAATGGAAATCCTGAGGCATGATGCAGGTTTCTCTGTATATATATCCCAAAAGGAGGCAGAGCTGAGACTCAGAGAAACTTGACCATTAGTATCCCGTCTTCACATCACGCTCTGCACCCTGGTGGATCATACAATACTTCGTAGATTACCTAAAGGAGCTCTGTTCAATGGAGGGACATTATTGTAAGCATAAAACAGGAATCCAGACACTTTTAGTAATCCAACCTCAAATGATGTGGGCATAGAAAATCTACTGTGGCTAATGAAAAATGAAAAGCAAGATCAAATTATCAGCAAAGGAATTTCAGAAATTAACACTCAAACCCCTAACTGAGGAATATGCGTGTTCCTGAAAAGCAGTGTAACTGTTCAAAATATCAATAGATAAATCTGTGCCCTAAATCTGCTTCCTACCAACTTGGTAACTTTCCACAGTGATCAGGAAGTGCATATTGTAGCAAATTTATTGTCAGACTATCATCTTTCTTGCATGGGATGATACTGCCCATCCAAGACAGAAAAATCTCTGAATCTGGACACAGAGTTCTGGCTAAATGAAGCCGAGTCTGCTACGTGCCTCTAATTTCTTTGCTTTGATGAAAGTCCTAATGTCACCACTTAGGCAATGAGAAGGCGAGTTAGGGCTTTATCACGACTAACTGTCAGCAGGCAGAGTTGAAGGCAGATCTTGATTAAGAGCTCTAAGGCACTGGAATTAAACTGTGGGATTGCAGAGTCTGAGAAGTAGTGGTCCACATGCAAGTTTTCATTTCAGATCCCCTCTAACTAAGCCCCTTTTAAAACCTGACCTTTTTCTTCCAGCTCTCCTCTTCATACTACAAGTAAACTCATGGAACCTGCCAAAGTAGAAAACTAACTTATTAGTTACAGGACAGTTGGTGGCACACAGAGCATACTCCTGATTACTTTATCTGGCTAGGTTATTTTACAGCCAGCTGGCCCACCCTCATTGTGTTATATGAGCATGTTGCAAACTATAAAGTGTTCACACAAAGATACATTTCTCTCTCTTCCCCTCACCCTCTACTTTTATTTGTGCTTGTCTCTTTAGAGATCATGCTGTTGTGGGAAGGCTGCACCAAGTATCTGTATTTCTGCTTCTCATTTGCATTAAGAGTCCCTAAGGTGCCATGAAGAAAGTTTAGTGTTAAGATTCAGGCCTTGATTTCTGTGAGGGTCAGAGAGGGGTGGTTTTGTTTTCTTGGGTTTGTTTCAATGCTTTTAAAATTGTGTCAATACAATTAGTATTGCTTCCATTTTGATAGGCTACAATCAGTAGTGGCTTAGATTACCCACTCTGCAATTTATATTTCAGGAGATGATCTGATTTTGCTATTGCTTTATTAAGAGAAGGCACAGTGACCCAATTAGAAATACCAACAGGGATCCTGACCAATTCAATCTTTACATTTTATCTTAAGAAAGAATGAAAGAAAAGTTCCCAGATAGCAAAATTATAAAACTCACAAAGGGAAGGGCCACTTAAGACTCCTTCTATGGAAAATGTGATCACCACAAACTTTTCACTCATCTGAATTAAGACTGGGAATAATCTCCCAATGTCCTAGAATTGAGCATTTCTTTTTTTGTTCTCTTATAGTTTGCAAGGCAGACAAACAAACAAACTAGATTGATTACAGTACTTCAACAGTCTGTCAAATAAGGAAGTTCTGTTGCTTACTTTTAAGCTGGTGCACTCATGGGAGTCTTTTTTTTTGTGTCATTATCTCATAAAAATACACATGCAAGTTTAGCACAAACCATAAAAATGTATTGTAGACTTCAGCTAATCTAGTATCTTTCATTTGTAAGGAGGATTTGGGTGGAGGCCAAGTTAATTAAAACCAGAATAGAAATATGTTCTATTCATATGAGTCATATACCTCTGACTCACAAAAGAGTCTGTGCAGTTAATGGGTTAATTTGTCCTGATAACAGAAAAAATGAAGCTAGAGGTTATGACACTGTTTGAACTGAGTGCTGGTTTGAGACAGTAGATGTACAAGTTTTTTATGCAATTAGGAACACAGATCTGCTCTAATGATGTCCCTTCTGTCTATTCAAGAGCCATTACAAGCAGTTCAGAAAGATCTGGAGGTACAGCAAGCTTAGAAATCCAGGACTGACACCTTCGGTACTCTATTATTCTAACAATATGCACATGGAAGTGTTTAAGCTACTGTCACATAGGCGAAAGTCTAAACCACACACATGTAACTTGTAACGTTGGCATTTTCCTCCTAGCTGATGGCCCTAAGCACTTCAATGGGAAAAATTCCTCTCCAAGCAACCCAACAAATCCACACTTATCAAGGCACCCTCAGTGCCTTGATGCTCAGCACCTACATCTTTACCACAGGAAGTGTGGTGATCTTTAAAGCCTTTCTAACTCCTCTAGTCCCTTTTCCCCAGGGGACTGGCATTCCACACAAGCCTCACTGGTAACTTCCTAGCTCCTTGTTTTACACATCTTAAAAGGCAGAGATGGGGTACAGAAAGGGGAACTTGGTTCCTAATCCATAACTACTATGATCTTCTGCGTGAAGTGAGGGAGGTTCACTTACAACTTTCCTCCTCCCACATTCCTGCAAGACTGTGAGCCTTGCAAGATATGGACTGTATCAGGGCATGCATTCACGCGTTCATGGAACTGCCATTGCAACAAACCCTGTATGCATGAATATAAACCATCCAGCAATAATAAGCACACCTGAGTTACATCTGCCTAAAACTTAGTGCCAGTGTTGAACACAGACAGCAGCATTCTGATACTCCGCAGTTGATTTACTTACCTGATCTCCAAGAGCCTCATAAGGGTACACAGAAATCAATTTTTCAACCCTCATGCAGATGAAACTCTTAATGAATACAAGAGTGGACAAGAAACATGTATCTTTTATGAGCTAATTTACAAAGTGGCTATGAAGGATCATTTATAAAGGAAAGCAGGCCTTAAAAGTAATGGTTTTGTGGGTGTAGTTATATAGGATTGGGCTAGGGTGTGAAGACAATCCAACTCAGGCCTCAGTGTAAATGTGACTGAGGCTTCCCACAGTGATACGAATATTTATCCATTTCTAGGTAAAACAGACTCCAAGAAACCACAAGGACTTTTCTCACATATTTAAAGTTAATTCAGTATTTTGCTGAATTGAGGCTACAGTCCTCAGCACCTTGGAAGTTTCAGGCTGCGCACAGGAATATAAGTACTCCCCCTCCCCCCTTATCTAAGTATTGCCACCCAATTAAAAAAAAAAAGAGTTAAGTTCTGGCCACAGTGATTTCTCTCCCCCCCTACATGTAATTTCAGAGCCCTCATCTGTTCATCTAATACAACAGCTATAAATTCGGCATGTGATCCAATGGACAAACCATTCAGAGACATGACTACAGTCAGCACTGTTCATTCCTCCCAGCATCAAAAGTCCTAAGCAGTGGATGGTGCTGATTAGTCACAGCTGAAGACTTCAGAACCTCAACATGCTAGTTTAGTATTAATTTTCACCTAACTGGAACAGTGGAAACATCCAGGAGAGGGAGGAATAGTTGAAGCATGTTTTCAGGATTATTCCCAATAAAATAAAACTGAGCCAACTAGGAGAGTCTGTGCAGCCCACCACAACATGGAGAAGGGAAGCAGAAGATGGTCTGTGCGTTTTCCCTCCCCAGCCCATGTGAGGTGCATGGCCCCAGGCAGATTTTCTGCTCTTCACACTGCATACAGGCACCAAGGTTGCAATTCTGGAAAATCTATTAAAGCACCACTTCCCCCTGAAGCCGTCTAAATTTCACCCTTGATTTTCAATTGAAAAAACCCCTAGAATTTTATGCCTGCACATGCTTGAAGCTGACCTGGTCTCGATGGGACTGAACAGTTCTAGTTTTAATCTGCTAGCATCCAAAAAAGAGGTGTAGCACTCGATCCAGTACTTGTGCTCAGAGAAGGCCCAAGAAGTCTCAACTGGCTTTACAGACAAAATGCACGTGTCTGCCATTTCCCTAAAACACAGCTTGTAGATGATGTGGTGTTCAGCTTCCCATATGAGCTCATCTAATGGCTAGAGAACAGGTAGGAAGCAGGGGATGAAACCATTATTTGCTTTGCCTGAGGAAATGCAAAACTAACTCAGGCTGCAGGCTCTGTGGGGTAGAAATACCTTCTCTTGGGGCTGTTTTGGCACCAGAATCCTGGAAGAGAGGAGTGAGAGTAACCAAAGCTCAGCAGGAACTTTGCATTGAAACAGGTGATGCTAGTCCTGGTTCCTCTCCAAAATGTGTTTTGGTATTTTAGCACCCTTTGATTGACTAAAATACAAAAGCAGTGCTTACAGGAGGCCCAGATGACAGGTCCTTCCCCCAAATCCTTTCCAACCACCTAACCACCTGCTATGCCCCCTACTTTGCTCTCTCTCTCTGTCAGTTACTGCGGAATCACTTTATATACTGAATTGCAACTTCAGCTTATGAGTAGACAGTGCCCCTCGAATGACACTAAAAGCAGCACATTACCTTAAATTTGTATTGCAGATTATGGCACTCTTCTAAGAAGGAGGAGAAATAACTCCCACGTGCAGAAACGTGTTAAACCCAGGTCTTTTACTTTCTGGGTGAACAGAGATGAAGAAATTGAGGCAGCCAGACTGGAACCTTTTTGTTATACTGCAATGTTTGAAGATGAGCAAGCTTCTTTGTTCTTCAGGACAAAATCCATAAAATTCAGGACAAAAGCTGTAAGTGCATACAGTGGGGCTTAACAATGTGGATCCTAAGCAGACAGAGATACTTCTTTCCAGCCCTTCTACTTTTAATGGGCTGGGATTGAAGAATGGCATTAAACTCACCCTGTCCTCAGTGTTCTCTGTTGATCAGGCAGCTCTGCTTGGTGGTTTCAGCTTTACAAGCAGACCTAAAGATCAAACACCTGCTTCTAGATTCATTCCAGTCATTCAGTAGCTAAAAATGTCAATCTGCAGCACTTTAGATGCCTGTATTTTTGACTGGTTCGAAGTTCTGCACTGAAGTGCCTGCATTAAAGAGTTACAACAAAAACAAGTTTCTAAAACAACAGATCTCAAAATCTTCCTAAATGCAGTTATTTTCTGAAATGGACAGTTTAATTTTGATAATTTTCACATTTTACTAACATTCTGTTAAACTTCAAATTAACAGAATTACTCTGCAGCAAATTGCATTATACCCAGCTGCAATACCACCACTAAAACGTTCAGCACAGTAATTTTAATTAAAGGTATACTTTGCTATTTTGAGTCAAATACAGCATTTTCCCAGCCTCCTGCTGTTAATCATTTCAAGCATATGCTTACACGGCTGTTTTTGCCAACCCACATTCAGCTGTCATCAGCCCCCACAGAAAATAATAACAAACACCTAGTGCACCCACACAGAGGTAACTGAAAATGGGTTAGATGCATAGAGGTGTCAGAAGCTATGAGAAAATAAACCGTACAGCCTTCCTAATTATTTGTCATAGATCTCATACTTTGACCCAACATACAGCATTGATTTTTCAGGTGCAAATTTTATTGTGGTTCATAACAAAGGTTTCAGAAAAAGCACAGGAAAAAAATCAGTGTCTCTTACTTACAGGGTACATAAAATATATTCTGTGAAAGCTAACTCTTCAGCTGAGGGCAATGCACCTTAATTTAAGCTAACCATTATTTTCAGATACACACGCTAAGAAGCAGATTTTGCAAATATTCTATGTTTTCATTAGTTTGATATTGAAATTGAGAACCAAATATTACGGTGAAACATACATTGTTGCAGAGTGTGTAGTATTAAACTGTTAGACAGAAAAGAAAATCTTGCTACTGGAAAAGAGACACTCATACAGAAGATACTGTCAAAATACGTAAAATCAGCCCTAGTTAATATTAAATGACTCAAAACATATTTGGAAAAATTGCGGATGCTGAGGTACACATAATTTGGGAATTTTGGTGCTGCTATCTCCATTTTTCATGTGAGACATCAAAACAAAGGATCTTAATTTAAGCTAATTTTTACTTTCTGCAAAGGATTTCTTCAGCTTTTAATTGTACTTTTAACCGTAAAAAGAAACCCCACACTAGTCCTAACAAAAACTAGACCTAAAGCTAGTATCTAGTTTATTAAATATCATACCTATCTTTCTCTAATGAAATAAATCCCATTACTTTTAAAAGTCATTTTGCTTTACATGACTGTGGCTTGTAGCAAGGTGTCTGCTAAATTAATCTGAAACATGAATTAAAAAACATACTTTAAGAAATTAAGAACAAAAGTCAACCAAGTAGCCTTTACCTCAATCAATGTAGTCTGCCTGCATGCAAACCATTCACAAGTACTGTAACCCTCTGTAAACCAGAAAGGACCAAATGCTCTGCTGATTTAATGCCACTGGTTCACATGGAGATATGCTGATCAGCAACTTGGTCCACAGTCAGTCGAAGCAGGTTAGGACCTTATCTAGCACTTCCTGGTCCACTTGAATTCCTGAACTACGTAGCTGTAAGGCTGCTGCCCCCCTATTACAGGAAGATACCTACTGACTAAGAAATGCAAAGAACTAAATATTCTTCAGTCATCTCATTTAGTAAGAAACTTGGTGCATCTGTACTCCATCAGAAATACAGAGCAATCAAATTCTGGACTTCATGTGTGTATCTCAGGTAAAATTATGCAAACATTCCTTCAATACTTTTTTTCTCTAGTGCCTGTTCTTTACAGCAACTAAATGCCAGTCAGCTGGGAAGGAAATCTGAAAGGAGTTAACCTCAAGATACTAGGATTTTAGATAATTATTTTAACATCTTTTTGACATACTATTAAGAATCTCTAGCTGCTCTTTGAAAAAAAAGTAAGTTTTGTGTGGCTGACCGAGCATGCCAGGCTCCATCAATAGGAAAAGAATGCCTATCTCCAACCACAAAACAAATCTGGATACCACATTGCTGGATGCAGTGGATGGATTAGAAATCAAAGAAGCATAGAGAGCTCTGTTCTTTTGGCAGTTTCATAATGCCCCAGCAGCAGCAATGTTTACTGTTTGTTATTCAAGGCAGGTGAATATTCTGCCAGTTTTCAGTGGACTCCACTACTTGTGGGCCTTCATGTGACAGAGCACAACAGACAAGCATATCCGTTTGGTGGATGAGATCTGAATACCACCACGAGATCTTAAGGCAGTGGCTTGGATTCATATTATTTGGCTTTAGAAACCTAGCCAAAGCACTGGGATAGCAGCCTCAAGATTAGAGGCTCCCTCTGGGACCAGGAGAGAAACTTGCCTCTCCAGGTGACTGTTCATATCTTACATGGATTACTACATCCATTGATCTGGATCTACTTAATCATTTAAAACAAATATAAATAAAACTAGGATTGACCTAAAACTTAAACAACTTCTATCTTAATATAAACAGTGAGGAAAATTCTGCATTCAGCTGTACATCAGTATACACTGCTCTGTATTAAGAATAAAAGCAGCACAGGCATCAGCAGAATTTGGCCCAGGTAACTTAACATTTCACTTCCCTGAAGGAAGGTGCTGGCCTACATTGATTGCTGAAGGGCAAACTGTCTACAGTAGTATTCTATATTTCTATAATATTCTGTATCAAAGCAATAAATATTAGTTATAATCTGTATATTAGATTTCATATTTATCTGATAGCTATTTAAATCTACACTGTCAAAAATATAAGCAGTGACCCACTTCTACATGGCAGCATATACTATTTGTGTGAATGTGTTAAAACTATCATATGGGTCTATATTTACATAAGACACTTTCGTTTATACAATAGATTTTAATTTACATAAATTCTTGCCATAGGATAGATAATTGTGTAAAGGTTGGATATTATTTGTTTCTATGATTCTGCATAACTACATTTCAGCATGAGGATTCCATCACTCTGTCTCAGTTTTATGGTTTTTAAGGATACAAAACAGAGCCTTATAGACTTCAAATTCTCCAAAACGTTATACCAATATAAGCACAGGAACTCTAACTTTGAAGTCCAGGCAAATAACTGTTTCATTGTTCCTAACTTTTTTCCTTTACATTTATAAATCTCTTTAAAGAAAGTGCACTCCTGAAAACAAGGGCAATCAAAATGTTTTAGCATCATTGAGATGTAAAAGAGTGTTTCAGCTGAGCACGATCTGCAGAAAAACATCATACATGTTTTTAATTAACTATTGCAATTACCACAATCTAGGTGCACAAATGAAAAACGTACATGTTAAACATTAAATAAGCTGAAAATGCTGCTGGTCTCAGCTTGCTCAAAACAATGCTTGATTTATTCCCATTGTTTTGCTTCGCTTCGCAGATACTAAAGATATAATCAAAACATGTTCGTTTTCATGGAGGTCAAAATGTCCAGTTATTTCCTCTGTAAAAGGCAAATAATTGTTAATTTTCCATACCTCTAATTTCAGACACTTTTAAAATACAGAGGTAATAAAATATTTTAATAAAGATATTTAGAAAGCTTATAACAATCAGACAACAATTTCTGAGTTCAGAGAACATCCAGGTATTGTCCTTTGAATTATATATTGACTTTCCTTTGCAAAAGTTGATATATACTTCTCAGAAGAACAATTTCTGTAACACCAGTTAGTGTTCATTATGAGTGTTCATTACGGATGTGGCTTTAAGCAACCTGGTCTAGTGGAAGGTGTCCCTGCCCACGGCAGGGGGTTGGAACTAGATGAGCTTCAAGGTCCCTTCCAACCCAAACCACTCTATGACTCTGTGATTAAAGACAGAACATAATTGCTTGTCTTCCTTTTTTGCTAATGTTGGACTGGAAAGCTCTACATTAAAAAAGCCCTGGAAAACTGAAAAATATGTAATGCTTTACATAATATGTAACATATAGCTGTTACTGGCTGTTCTTGCCAGCACTGCATTTCTACAGACAAACAGACCCAAGAGCTGACAGATTGTTTTCCCTTTTACCTATACCAGTTGTTGTAATTGGATGACTATTAACAAGTCTCCTTCCTGCACTAAGCAGTCCAAGGATTTCTGAACAGTCATCCAGTAATTTCTGTCTAAGGATTTTCTTCCTTACTGTGTAACCCAGGATCCCAAGAATCTGTGGTTGTATTGGATCACTTCATTTAGAAGAGTATCTAACATCAAGACTTCCAGCAAACGATTGATTTACTCTTGTGCCAGCACAGTTTTTGATGATTTGGGCAGTCTCCATCAGCTTCTTTACGTAAACAGAATTGGTGTTTGATATCAGTCTAAGGCAAGAATCAACTCCCATTTCTCTTTCCCGTCTTTGTTAAAGCTAAAACCAAACAGGTAACAGCTTATACTTGGTCATGATTAGATGAAAGTATTCTTTGTAGCTGTGTAAAATGACCCAAAAACTTACATTGTAATGGAGTCTTTGCAGATGGGAGTAGTTTTGACCAAAAAGCAGTGCTTTTGTAACGGAAAGGCTACAGGAATGTTTCTAGAAAATGAACCTTTTTTTGTGTTGGACACTGTGCTGCAAAATACATTCATCATAAAATCAAACAAAGGGACAAATTCTAAATCCTACTTAGCAATAGATCTAAATTTGCAACCTGGTAATCCTGTGTTTAAACTACTAAATGAAAAACAAACCATTCTTTCACTTTCTAATCCTACGTAATAATACAAATATTATAGGAAAACTGTATTATATAATGTGTTTTCCTGAAACGTGTACTTTGTAAAAAAGACCTCTTCTTGAACAAAACCAAGTGAAAAGCTGCAAAGCGTGCTTATGTGGAATGCTCCATAACACATAGTTAAAGCAGAGCATCACATTATAGTAAGTCTGAAGGAATGAGTAGCCACTTCAGTTTGTACCCCTAAAATTCAAGCCTAATAGCACTGGGAGTATAAATCAATTAGGTTAAGTGCTTGAAAAAGTATCTTTTTAGCTGTGATGTGAACAAGAGTATTTGACTGTTTTTCCCCATGCACATTTCTCATAATTAGAATGCAACTGTCTTATCGTGGATATAAAATACCGTTCCCCTCCCCAGATTAGAAAGATATATAAAAAATATTAAAATAGATACTCAGTACAGAATCTTCCTATGATTTGCTTCAAATGCTGATCTGAATTAAAGCTACTATGTCTTTTTTCATTGTTTCTCCACCTACTACAAAACAGTGTGAAGACAGTTATTACCGAGACATTAATTCTCCCAGAATATACCCAAATACCTTCCTCCAAACTTTTTTTCTTCATTATTAGTTTTAAATCTACTATAAAAATAGTAGTGCATGAATAATCAATTAAAAATGCTTCAGATAAATGGTTCAGTTCCTTTTCAGATAAAGACACAGTGGAATACTGACAAAAAATATGCTAGTTATTATGCTTTCTTTCTTAATACTCCTTTACGACCCAAATCAATTCTTCACTCCACGTTCCTGTATTTGGTAAACAAATTGTACAGTACTCTCAGTGTAGACTTCAGGTCACAATTTACAATATCTAGAAAAAAGACAAGGAGAAAACAATCAGTAACTTCATTAGCTCAAAACATCTTTCAGAAAAAGTGCCTATCCTCTACTCCCTTTCCTTGCTCAGATGCATATCCATGAACATTCGAATCACAAGGATAGTAAGAAAGAGTAGAGATATAAAAAAAGTAAAGCTTTTAAACTGGTCAGGCAGGAACCAATAGAACTCTTACTTCAAGAACTGCAGGACTTGGCCCATTCTGGGCTGCAACATCCTTTAGTAGGCCTTATTTCAGCAAGACAGCTAGAGGCAAGTTTAGATTTTCTGATAGATCTAAAGAAGCTAGGCATACAAGTGCCCCTTCTGAAAATGCCTTGGGTTAGCTGATGTACACGTCTTAGAAACTCAATGTCTAAAGTAAAGGATTTATATGAAACAAAAAGCTGATGAATACCTTCTGTTTCAGAGAAGTTCTTGAGAAAGTCAATGTTATTTCACAAGAAATCTATAAAACAAGCTGACAAGTACTACTGCAGTAGTCTATGCTAGTGCTTCAAGGAATATTCAGTCTCAAACAGGAACTTAGAATTGCCCTCAGAAAGAACAGAATAGAGCAAAACAGAATTTGAATTACAATTGTCCTATCATTTTTGACTCTGCAAGAATTCAATCTCCTAACTTTGGTTCTTGGAATTGGCCATGAAGGTGTAAAGCAGATGGTGTCCCATTATCTTCAAAACCTCCAAGTAGGCCTAGTAAATTGTGTATGTAATCATCAGATGCTTTTACCATTATATTTAACTGCACTGATATTTCTCATAGATTGCGAAGGGGTTATACGTTGAAGAACGAATCCAACCAAATCTGTGCATGCTGTCCTGAAGCATGTAAACTTTGAAGGGCTAAAGATATTAACGACATGTCAAACTGACAACCACAAAGGGTGAAAACACTCAAACCTAGATTTTATGCTGAGCTGGTTGGTGTATGGTCATGAAACCACAGCCACATGGTTTTGTGGCTCTTAATTAAATCAGATCAAAACTGCTTGGTATAAAAGAGAAAATGCCAAAAGCTAGAGGCAGGGCATACTGCTCCCACAGCATCATGTTATGCTCTGCAATACTGTTTGCATGTAAATCAGGAAGTTTCCTCTTTCGGGCCAGCAGCAAGCCACGTAACACCTTCCTTTCCTAATACAGAATGTCAAATGAATAAAGAGATAACTTTGATAGGTCTTTGCAAAGTTACCAGAGGACTTCACCAACACAAAAGAATTCTACAGAAAGGTCCAAACTAAAAAGCAGCATGCTCCCAGAGAAAGATGAGTTATTTCCATTGCTACATGTGTTTGACCTAGAACATTTTACTGATTGCAGTTTTCAAAAAGATAAACTCGAGTTTGACTTTGATGTACACATTTCAAGAAGTAATCTGACAAAAGCTCAAACTGGAAATGTATTCATTATAGACTCAGTAGATTAATGTTCCGGCCTTCATTAAAGTAAAAGGTCACAGAACTCTTTTTAATACCTTTTCAATTATATTGCAAATAACCCAAATAAACTGTTGACCCCATAAAAATCATTGGTTTTCATACTCATTTATTTAACCACATTCTTTTTTACAGTAAATATGTTTTTCATATTCTAAAGCACTTTTCAGCATTTTTTTTCCTCAAGAACCTCA
>NW_009941262.1:56003-60011 GCF_000696875.1 Nestor notabilis | reverse complement strand
AAAGAGTGTAGGAATTTAAAGAGTATTTAGTATACACATTTAGGGCAAGATCTTTTTCAATACTCTTTTGCTCACTGGAAATTTTAAGTACGGGCATTGTGCCCAGTGTAACAACACATAAAACAGATGTGTTTTTCCATTCACATTGGGCAGGAAGTTTCATATTAAGCATTTCAATAATTGCACAAGAAATGTCTTATATATGCTGAAATATCCTTATGGCTTGATTTATACTGGAAAAATTAGCTGTCCCCTAGAGCAATAAATACCTGAAAAATTAAATGCCATAAGAATTTTAAACCTCCATGGGGACTAAGGGATCACAGATACTCTCTGTTTTACTTGGATCCCTAGATTTCACTATTTCCCCCCTTCTCTGACTATTTCAAACATAAAAGTTTGTGATACAGTCACCACTGGTTTAGTTAAGTATGATTGTGGATAAGCATTCATGCAATCAAAAGAAGGGAAAAGACAGGCTGTGTAGGTGCAGATTAAATGCCCAGGCAGAACAGGCTCAACCCGGAGACATTTTTTTTTTGAGTGTGTGTATGTCTACTGCTGTTATGATGTGGAAGTTGGGAGGAATGGAAAATAAGCAGAATGGTGCAGAACTTCATTCAGTGATGTGTGCCTGAATCTCCAGAGAGCCTTGCTATTAGAAGTAAAACTGAGCATTCACTTCTATCAGCTCCTCAGGGAATGACAACCCAATATTATGGCAGGAAAAGACTGTGCACTGTGAATCTGCAATGTGAATTTGCAGTGGGTCTTGAAAGCACATTTACGTTGACTATTATGGTAGGTAACCAGCAGAAGCCTAGCTACCACCCCTGTTGGGAAGCATGAAGCAGAAGCTCCAGCTCCTGCATGGTGAGAAGTGGTAACTTCTCATGGGAGGAACCGCAAGAGTACCCTATAACATAGCGAATCAAGAGCTCTGTATCTAGCCCCAAAAGCTGGATTTAAACTCTTATTTATATGGGCAAAGAGAAGTGCAACCCTGGTGCTGCTAAAGTCAGCAGCAAACCCTTCATCTTCCCCAAAGACACTTCACTTTCAGTCTCCAGCTCTAAATCTAATCTAAATAACCATTATTAGGTGCTGCATTCAAAAGCAGTTACGTGAACATTTGAAATTCCTCTTCCACACCACCTACTTATTTTGTGAAAAACTTGTAAATTGCACAGGAATACTTGAGGTTTGCTATGAAGATGTGGGATGGGGGGAAAGGGAGCAACTGGAGCAATTCATATCTGCCAGTTACACGATTTACAACTGTATTCTTTTTCTTTCAGTGAATATCTGAGTATTACTGCATATGTTTGGTCATACAAATATTATCCTGGCCATTCAAGAAAGGAAGCCTTGCAACATTTGAAAAAGTGTATCCAACAGCCATTTGAAATACAGTTACCTGAGCACTTCAAAATGTATCTTGACTTTCACTCTCGGATTAATGTTTTAACCATTTTTTAGCTACACCATAATCCTATGAGATAAAATCTGGATCCATTGCAAATTTTTAGGAAGATACAAAAAAAAGTAGAATAGATACCTTCTGGTCTTGGCTTTGGTTTTTCCAGTCCACCATCTTGCATTAGCTCAAATGCAAAGGATACATTGAGGACCTAGTAATGCAATAAAGGTACTCATTATTGTGAACAATATACAATATAGGATAAATGGTCACAACAAGAATTATTTAAAACTGCAGACCCAGATGCTCAGAAAGAAAAAATAGTCAGGGCTCTGTATATCAATGGCAGATCTGGTCTGTGGAATCCAGACAATCCATTGTTTTCTCTTTTTCTGGGTGGTGATGGTGGTTTCAGAAATATAAAAGTAACTGAAAAATAACATGTGGACTAATATTACCCATAGAAAAGTTAGTTACAAGAACAGCCCACCTCCTGCAAGTTTAAAAATTGGAACATGATGGCCCAAGAAGTGCTCTTGTCTTGAATAGACGACTGAATTGCCTGGATAGCAACAGACATTTGGGTAACAGTTGGTCTTAAAATGATAGATTGTACATATACGCTTTTATCTTCCAAAAAAACATTAAACCTTTCAAATGTTAAATTCTTGGATTCTGAGCACAAAAAACCAGTTCTGTCATCAACTCATGTGTGTAATTTTTTCTATGCTTAATGAAGACTAAGTCTGGTTCAATGACAGCATCACAAAATGGCTGCCAAAATCAGTTCTTACTTGCTAACCTCCCCATCGTTAACATAATTTTCCCTTTTATTCCTGATAAGCATTAATACTGAGATCTTAAAAATGCTTGGAAATGGTTACCAGTACATCTCTATTACAACAAACTTATGCAGAAAAGTCTGTGTCATCTTTGGACTATTTGACATGTTTATATATTTACTTGTTTTTAACAGGAAAATGAAATCTAATTACCTTTTGTTCAAAACTATCAGGAGTCAAGAAAAAGCTATGCAGAGGAACAAAATAGCCTTCTAGGAGACCCATTAGCAGGACTAAGTACACACCATCTGCAAACTGTAAAATAGACATTTCTCAGTACATTTACTGAAGAATAACTCATGGCTTTCCTTAATGAACAAGATACATATTGCCTAATGCAAAACTGTCAGCAAACTACTAATACAAATATTTTATATTGCAACTAAAAGATTTCATCTCACTTCTTTGATTCCTCTTATTTAGTTAGTACAGACTGTTATGTCTTCTCCAAAACTGACCTAATGCTAAAATACACATGCAGAATAAAGTTCCTGGAAAGAGAGGTTGTCAGTGGCTTTGATGTATGCCTTTCCTTTCTGTTTGACTAGTTGTGGGGAATCAGAACAGCCACCTTTCAAGCTCTCAAACAGCATGCATTCCCTGAGCAGAAAAAAGTAGAATGGAGGTGCGATCTCATGGCTGCACTTAAATCCAGTACATGGGAGGAAATAAAGGAACGAAGAAGCATTTTCGTCCATGTTATGTAAGTCTGTGTCAACCTAATTTTAAATGTAATTACAGATGGAAGATACGTAATTGCTATATGTTCATTTCTATCTAAAAAATTAGCAACATCCATAAGATTTTGTTACAGGCCTCTCACTCTTATCCCTGTGGCATCAAGTCTACCAGTGTACCGAGAGATCCGCATAATCAAACTGCGTTATCTGAAGCAACCCATCACCTTCCTGTGGTAGGTAATTTTCTTTCAACTGACAGAAATACAATCTCTCATCTCAGGGAATACTGTTTCAGATAAATGCTTAAGGCGTTTCTAGGTACATTTGAATAATTCATTTTTTCCAAAGCAAACACTGCAATAACCAGGCAAAGGGAACACATTTCTGAAAGCCCTTACACATTATTTCCATTTGAATCTTACCTTTGAAAAATCTCTATCAGATTGATAGCTATTTAAATAAACCAGAGATTCTTAATAACATGAATCAAGACATAAAATAAAGCCTGTCCTGAAGTCACCTGGGGTGTTTTTGATAGTGCAGATACCATCCTTCCTGCCTGACCTTGTAATTTGCTTATGAAAACTGCTGCAGTTGTTCACATGAGGTGGTATTAATACAGCAGGATTAAGCTTTTCTTTTAGCTTCTTTTCAGCCAATTTAGCAGCTGAGAACAAGAAAGAAGACCATGTACCACATTATTTCTGTGGTGCAATCAAGCCTGCAGCCCAACTGTACAGCTGCCTATACACTTGAGTAGCTTTACTCTCAAGAACGTGTCTTACTGAATAGAGTCATTGTAATCCCATACGATTGCGTGCTTGTGTGAAGGTAGGCAGGAAACAACTGTTCAGCTTGACGTTGGATCAAACCAAACAGACAGAGTTCTTTCCTGACCAAAACAAGTACAGGTTCTGCTTACAGCACTTGGCAGCACCTAAGAGGTAGCATATGTTAATTAATTTTTATGCTAATGGAAGTACAAAACAGTTTCAGAAAAATTAAGCTGCCCACGTGATTTCTTTGCTTAATTGGTGATGGCCTTCATCACACAAACATACTTAGA
>NW_009941262.1:44857-55972 GCF_000696875.1 Nestor notabilis | reverse complement strand
GCTGAAATAACATCTTAGAGCTCAATCAATAATAACGCAATGAAATTTCTGGATAAAGTTGAGGGCATAGCGCGTAACAGTGCAACTGTCCCCCCCTTTTATGAAAGGCTGTAAAATCCTACCTGGGTCTCCAGTTCAGTGACCTCCAAGTTCAGTTTATTGAGATGCTTATTCACAAAGGTGATGAGAGTCTGAAATATGAAAACAATGTACTGAAAGCCTATCCAGTAGAGCAGCAGTTCAACACATGCAGTATGAACTGCACTCAAAAGAGAATCTGCATGAGCAAAGAGACTGCAACACAATTTTCAAGTTTTAAAATTGAAATCCAACATTAAAAAAAATATCTTGTTTTTCCTTCTGAGATTGAAGAACAGAAATAAAACGAATGTGATGTATATAATAAAAGCACTGTTAAAATATAATGATTCTTTAAAAAAAAACAACTTGTAGCAGATTATAGAGAAGTGGGTATTGGTCTCCACTCAAATCTGACAGCAGCCAAAATAGTCTAGGTTAGACCTCTGGCAGTTGTAAACTGGATACCTCTTTAGCATCGGTACCCTCAATCTACCAGGCAGGTTCTATTTAACATACACTTTGTGTGAATTTCTTTTTGATGGAAACATTGATAACTACATGTGTGTTCCAAAGGTAAGTTCATGCTGCTAAATATTAATAAAAAGTAATATAATAATGAATTTGTATATTTGCTTAAGCATAAAGCTTAATTGTATTTAATGTATGCAAACTATGTCAATTATGCACTATATACATACACACTCACTAGGTATGTAGAAACAGATCCACACAAACATGCACACATCATGTATTTTGAAAATAAAAACTTTCCAACCTTTTTCACTACATTGAGCTTGTCTGGAGCATGGTCAAATAAAGTGTCAAATGCGTCTCTTTCTGAAAAACATTCAGAGATATTAATATACTGAGCAGCAGTCATCCAAATGCAGAATAAACACGTATTGTTTGAGACAACACAGTCAGCAAAAGGTTTCATTACAGCCTTTTTGTATTCCAAGTATCATGTATTTTGCATACTGCTCTCTTGCTATATAAGCTGCTAGAAACTTATTCTCTATTATTTACAAAAAGCATTATTTTCAAGTGGGATTTGGATTAGCCAATAACCCTGTTTCTCAGAGGTGAACAAATAATGGTATCTTAATGCATAAAACCTTAATCAGACAGAAACAAGGAGCCAAATAACCAAATAGTTTCATACAGAAGGACTTGAGTTCACATCTAGAATTAGTACATCTACATAGGAAGATTTTCCCTTGGGCCACTGACTGCACTGTGGTGTGCTATATTATTAACCACCTCAAGAAAGCCTATTAATTACACAGCTGCAATACAATCCTTTGTATAGATGTTTTGGGGCCATTCTGATATGCAATTAAGGACATTATCAGCAGGACAGGCAACCCAGGGTAGCATGACTGGAGTGCTACCATAGTCGCCCCCTGAAGAAAACAGAAAAAACAATAAATATAAAAAGGTACCAGGGCTTTTTCTGAACAATTTCCATTTTGACAATCACCTGAATGATAGCGACTGACTCTATGAAAAGCTACATTCATACTCCTCAATAAAGAAATGCTAGATCCAAAGGCATTTGTAGAAAGTAAACTTTATACAGAAAGTGCTCTGGGATAGCACTGGGAAGAGGTCATGAGTGTAGCATTTTAGATCAGCTGTAAGGCAGCTACTGAAATACTACAAAAAGCAAATGCTAAATTTTGGTGGGACTCCACCTAAGTTTCTCAGATACGTGTTTTCTGTTGACCAGGCATCTGGCCATTCTCAGCATTTGCAGTAAGATGTACTAGACACAGGAACTTGAATGGCGTCTAGGCTTGCCGAATAATGACTCAAAGCCATTAAAGTGTAAGCAGGCAATGTATGCAAGAATGCCAACAGGTTCACCAGCTGGTTTATGATAAGACATCATTTCATATTATGCTGTGAACTTATGACCATTAGAACTATTACAGTAATGTTCTAGAGGCTAAACCACAAAGCGCCTCCAAATTAACACGTGCTGAAAAGCAATGAAATGTGTTTTAAAGATGGTCAGACTGACTTTTATGCTTTTTTCCTTTTGTTAACTGCCACAATAGCCAGTGGTTCATATATTTATATATTTGCCAGAGCATTTGAAATCCTCTACTTCCTTGCAGTTTGATCAAAGCAGCCACCCATTGCAGAACTAATGTACATTTTGGCTGCCTTAAGGAAAAGATAATAATCAAATGAACTTACCATGCCTTCCTGATAATGCCCTATGAAAAATAAAAAGAACAAAACACAGTTATACATAATACACTTGCAGACATTGTGCTGCAAAAGACAACAGCATACATGGCCAGATCTTCAGCTTGTTGAATAGATGAATGGAATTAAGAGAACCTCTGTCAAGTCACTCCAGCTGAGAATCTGGATTAGTCTGCAGTCCATCAGTTTAATATCTCCTGGCTTCACTAAGGTCTCATGGGAGCTCAGATCTCAGATATCCTACTATTGAAATAAATCATTACATCTTGCTTGAGCAAAGAAGGCTTTTTCGTATTGATTTTGTGAAAACTTTCCCCTTTGCTTTAAAGATGCATTTATCACACCAACTACAATTCCAGCCAAAACAATGCTTGGACTCAGTTCTTAAGGACTGCAGCATTTTGCCCCAGCTGATTCCTCATGTAACTAGTACACATAAGCAAATCCATAAAGATTAATAATAAGTCAATAGTCTGGTTTCTCTCCATTCTATTAAAACTAGGATATTCTACTATTGCTTTCTGTTGGTTTGGAATAGCTTTTCTGTTACAAACTGTTTGGTCAGATGACATGTACAGGGCTTAATACCATCGTTTTACATCCCCAAAACACCTGAAAATAGTCATATCACATTCCTTTTTGAAATAATCTAGTTCTCTATCAAATAAATACCAACATAAAAGAATGAGGCAGATCTTTCTTGTTTGTTTGAAGGACTTCTGAATAATAAGAAATAGAATAAATATAGAAATAAATTAACAGCTGATAAATGTAGAGATTGTGTTTATCTTCCCTCCGTCTCCTCTTTTACCATGGTCTCCTGCTTTTAGTTCTTCAGCTCTGTATTTCCTCACCCTTTTGTATTTTTAGATGCGTGTTTGCAGCTCTTGAAAAGGCTAAAATACAGCCAGTGGCTGATGCATCATCTTCCCTGGAACCCCAATACCAAAATCTAAATATCAGCAAATGTTTGAATTTCTGAGACACATCTGTGTTCAATTACTGAACTGCTGGCAAAAGTGGTGTTGACATACTCAGTGTTACCAGTTATTTCCTCTTGGATTTGTCGAGACTGGAGGATTCCTTCTCGTTTCTGGAAAAAATAAAAAAAGTGACATTTTTCGCTGTAAAGTTTAGTGTTTAGGGTACAGTAAAAGAATTATTTGTGATACATGGAAATAATTAGATAAGAAACCTGCAAAATAAGAACTTTTTTTAAACAAACTTACAGTAATATATTAGTTCACTTCGCCAGTATTTCGGAAAACTCTTTTGTAAATTAACAAGAAACTTGAAAACTCCACCTGTGGAAGGAAGTATTTCTTTTCCTTTCTCCATTGTTCTGAATTCACTTTTAGTTTAAAGGCCCCAATTCAGCAAGACATTTGAAACACCTAAAAACACATGTAAGTATTTTAGTAGAGGTATGTCTAGGCGAGTTGAATTAAACCTTGTATTTCAATGAACAGTTTGGCAGATGGTGCCCACACTTCTCTTTTGCAAAAATCTTGCTCCCAGGCTATCAGTTCTTTCTGCTCCCTTCATGCATTTTCTTTCTTGCCTCAGCAGTTACCTTTTCTGACTCCTCTCCACAGAAAGAGCTCTTTTTGCTTGTGACGGAAAACCAAAATGGAGGATAATCCATTCACAGCATGCTCCAGACCCTAGTCCATCTTGGTGTTAACATATGCATTGATTCCAATGTTCCTCAGATTCGAGAAGCCCTTCACACATGGTAGTGAGTGGCTTGTGCCTAGAAGCTGTACACAAAATGGCAGAAGCCAAGTCAAATGGTTGCTATTTGACTCGGTTGGAAAACGAAGGAGTTGAAAAATCTGACATTGTTTCCAGTATGCTGATCACAGTCATCTGGTGTCAGTGTAAATACCGCACATATGTTTTGCCTCTCCTTGTGTTCTCTCTGTTAATTCTATTCACTGGAATTAGTAAGATTTTGCAATACAGAAAGAGGAGTTGGGCAAATGCTGACGACTGCATATAAAGTCTAGACATTAAGCAATTATTCACGATTCTTCACTCCTTGTCAGACAAGGAAACGAGAAAAATACATTTATGCTGGTCTCAGACTTGCCTTCTACGTGGAAAAGAGAAAAAGGAGAATAACCTTTTCCAAAAGTCCTTCATGGCATGTGAACTGGAGCTGCTTCTTTTCCCTGCCTTGGAGAAGATAGCACATCCCTACCTGGGGCGGTCACTGGTGTTAAGATGTGCTGAGGATTTGGCCAGGCTTGAGTTTATTATTTCTATGCTGCATTACTAAAATACATGAGGATCCAACTTAATTTTCTGCTAGAAAGCCATACATGGCACCCTTTGGGTCACTGCAGACTGGCACTTGGAGTAGTGTGAACTGTCCTTTTAGCTAGATGGTATTTTCAGGGCTTTTCTGTTTATTTTTTTAAACCCTATTATTATCTTGCACATGGCTAAAAAGGCATTCAGGGAGGATATTTTAACATTAAAAAGAGAGAGTGAAGTCCAGTGTTATATACTTGAAAGAGGGGGCACAGAACAGCTAACGAGACGTCTTCTGTCATGTATCTTGAAAGTCTGAAGGAAAACTACATCATTTAGGGCTATCTTCATTTATAGCTTGTGCAGACAGCAGTAAGTACTTGCACTTGAAGTTACAATCTAGTTCATGCTAGCTTAAGTTAAAATTCCACTCTAGGATTTTTGTTTATTTTTCCCTTTGCTGCAGGGTGAAAGGAAACTTTTATTTCCTCCTGATGATGACTCTGGCATGCCAATGATGCCTTCTGGAGCAAAAGCCCCATCACTTGCCTCCTAGAGGAGTTGCGCATGATAGCGATGGCAACTGTACTTCTCAGTGCCCAGTCCAGTTATACAGGAGAAGAAAAAGGCTTTTTACACTTCACCTTCCCTCTGCAAACATGCAAAAACTGCCTTAAACATACACTAATACAGATATAAAACATTTCCCTTCTTGATAAACTACAATTAATATAAATAGGAATTCTATGTCTAAATCCTATTGTTGAAAAATAAAAAAATAAACCAAAACAAAAAACCAAAACCAAACCAAGAATCCAAACCAAACCAAAAAACCCCACACAACCCAAAAATCCCAAGACATCAAGCCCTATTTTTGTGTCTGGCATCTGATCACTAACAGTAACGGAATTTCCACACTGCCCAAATACAACATGCGCCTGCTGGACACTTACTTGACCGCCACATGTCAAGACATACTTTCTTATGCTTTTGATCCATAAAAAGAGTGGTGAAAAAATCCCAATGGCAACAGTAAGAATGGACCTTAGAAACACTAGTCTAAGGATCTTCTCTGTGAAGGCTGCTTCCCATTCATCTTTTGCAATTTAAAAACCCTCTGCCTCAAAATTTACCCTAACACTGATGTCACCTGTTGTGAAGTTTGTTTTATATCAAGACAGAGGATGACATTATATTCCTAAAAATACAAAGAAGTGATACTGAGGACTCTCCAGCAATGTTCTTTAAAGATAATAGTGGCTATAACGGCTGTGAAAGACCTTCCTAATCACCATTTTAAATAGGTATCTAACCCTAAAACAAAAAAATACATCTGAAATTTGGGTAATAGGTCTGGAAATGGAAAGAGCTGCTTCTTCATCTCTGTTTGCATCAGCTAGATGTCAGCAGTTTTATGTTACTGAGGGCCAGCTGCTTACTTAAACACACAGAGTCCCACTCTGAAAACTTTCCAACTATCTGAGTCATAGAATGGTAAGGGTTGGAAGGGACCTTAAGATCATCTAGTTTCAACCCCCCTGAATGGGTTTGGCCTATGTATTGTTGCTATCCATTTCACGTGGAGGATCACATTTCATAACTGCCCCACCAACATGAAATGCAGAACTGCTCTGGAGCTTAAACTGTTCTGGAGTTCAGGTTAAAACAAAAAAGACGACTTCTTGGGAAGCTGGAGGCAACGCTGCTCGGAAACACTTCAGACCTTCCCAGGCAGTGGGACCAATGACCTCAGATTATGTCTGTGAGATATACCTTCTAATCTCATTCATTTTCTATCTTTGCTTAACAGCAGTTTATGCACCCCAGAATTGCTGTCCCAGTGCTCAGAATATGCTGAAGCCATTCTGGCTGCTCTGCCAATGCATTCTTAGACTCTCTGACTTACATCTCTTGCACACAAACAACCCATCATTTAACAAGTTGTGGATGGTCTGAAGAAGTAATTTTTAAAGAGAGGCAAAATGATGGCTCTGCACAAAAGCTCTCACTTGTTTCAGTAAACAAACAAAGCCCAGGCTTTGTTCGAAGTTACTCTCCCTATTAGTATAAAAGGAAAAGAAAATCATGTAATAAAATAACTACAAAAGGTCCAACTATCAATTTTTTTCCACATCAGGTTATAACCCAGATTTCTTATTATCTCATTGCTAACAGCTTTTGTTAGCACCCAAAGGAAAAAAGCTTTCCTAAGACCTGTGCTGATTATTTGTTGGGCATGAGCACATTTTTTGTTTGAGAAATATCTTTCTTTCTACTTCAATAAACTACACCCAGTCAACAGGCAACACTCACATTTTGTGTGTTTCTAAACCTAAGAAAACCATGAAATGAATCAAGGTAGTTTTCCTTAAAGGGATCATAGAAGTATTTTGTTCTTTTATTTCTCTCTTTCTGCTATTGCCTTTATCAAACCGTATAGAGTAGAAATTAAAACCAGCTACCAACATAGTCTGTTAAGCTTCCCTAGGCATGACCTGACTTTACAGAATGTATGAGGGTTTAGAACATAAGGCATGGAAGTCTGAACACTAAATTAGGCTTTAGGATCTAAATTAGGCTGATTGTTGATTAAAACTTTCACTGAGTTCAAAGGGTACGTGATGAATTATACAGAACCAATCCCACAGGACATGAAAGACATTTAAAACAGAAAACCATCCACCATAAAATAAAAATGAAAATTGCCTCAAACACAATTGCAGTAAGAACACTGCTCTTCCCCACACCCCTCCCCGTTTATAGGAATCAGCACAGCCTTGGGGTTCCACTGACTGGCTTTCACCAAGGACAGGGGCTGCAGCATGGAATCTTCTGCAACATTTTATCCTAGGACAACTCCTTTCTCTGCAATTCACCGGCGCCTCAGCTACAACTGCGTAGCTGAGAGGCGAAGCAGAGAACCAGATTCTCCCAATACTTATTGTTTTTAAATTGGTTTATCTGTAGTGACTTCAGTGGATTTGCTCTTGAACGACATTAGCCTATTAAACAAGAGGGCAATTACATCCTTCATTGACTTCAATGGGAATTTTGTCTGGACATATAGAATGACAGCAAAATGCAAGATTGGTTCTTTAGTTTAGAATGGTGTTCTTTTGCTGGTTTGCTTTTTGTATCCCAAAGATGCCCTGCCACTGCACTCCTGATTTCTTAAGCTGGTTTAGGTAGAACTTTGAAATAAACCAGTGTAATTAATGTATTTATAAGAGACAAAGGAAAGTGCTTGAAAATTTTGTTCCTCTGAAGCCTTAGACATTTCATTATCTGTAGAGAAACCCATGAAGCAGAATCTGAGAGTCAATGAGTCATTATCAGGCATCCGTGATACATCTACCAGAGACTCTCCTTCAGATTTCTCCTCCAATTACAGAACTGTCTGATTTGAATTCTGGAAAAAGGTTACTTTCTCAGATCTGTCCCACAGATTTTCTGTCACACAAAACTTGAGCAATAGCTCTTTGCACCAGATACTTCAGGGTAACATCAGTTAAAACACATAAAGACAGTAGCAGTGTGAAAAATAAAGGCATAGTTAGTAGGAGAGAAAGAAAAGCAAATGAAATGGGAAGAGGCCAAATAAGATAGAGCAAGCACAAGTCCAAATGAAAGAAAAAGGATGAACAGAATAAGAGTTTGGATGGATGAGGCTCTAATAAGGAGTCTAACTGACACAAAAGATTTAGTTGATGGAGGGTTTTTGCATGCTTATGAGAAAGTCAACATCGTAATCAGACTAAATTAGCATGCACAAAGCTGAAAAAGCGTATTTAGTCACCTAACATGAATCTGAATGTAATAAACAGTGACAATTCATCATTCAGTGCCAAGATTGATTTGAATCTCTACACAAGTGAGAAGACCATCAAAAATGGGAAAAATAATAATTCTAGAGATCATATTGAGAGATAAACACATTCTGACAACAACAATGCTTCATATATTTTTAACATCAGAGTCTGGCCACTTCACAATCAAAATAAGATATTCTGAGCCACAGCTCAATCTGGGAAAGCACTTTTGCCTTTTTCTGGTTGAAGCATTGTCCAGCAGGGGAGACGCTTTCTTGTCAGCCAAAGAGACACACACATGCCTGCCCAAACAGGAACTCGAGATGTATTTTTCAAGAAACCCCTGTCAATTTCACAACACTACCAATAGCTATTCAACACCTCTCTTACCTGCACAACAACCACCTGAATGGACACATGATCTGGGAGTCGGATTGGTGCTCGAAAATACTGTGATAATGCAACCAGAAGATGAAGTATTGCTACGAGGCTTTTAGCATGAACAGCTGAAATACATATTAAAAGCACAAGTTACAAACTGCAAAGTAACTAGGGCACATATTTTTACCTTTTAGCATGTAGGGATTATGGGACTCTTTTCTTCCTGCCACCTGAAGCCTTGAAGCACTTTTAATGCACCTCACCTTTACTGGTCTCCTCCTGCTCAACAGGTCATGTGAATGCAGCCCAGTCAGTAATAAGTGTCAGCACCAAAGCGTCACTTTTTGCAACAAGTCTGGATGCCACAGGCTTGTGCAGATGGAAATCCAAAGCTAATCCAAAAGCCAGATTTCATGTACAGCAGTTTAAGTGTTGTCTCTGCATTCTCCTTGCCTTTCCTTTATTCCCTTTATTTCAATAAGGATTTATGGACTATCAGAAAGATATTTTTGTACTCATAACATGCACTTACTCATTTTTAAGTGTCACAGTGTCTGCAGGATGATAAATGAGCCTATTTTGGCAGAAGCCTTAAGCAATAACTTACTAAACTCAATGACTCAAACATTCCTCATGAAGTTGTTACAGTTCTTGTTATTGAAGCTTTTTCACAGCAGGTTTCATATGCGTAGTTAACACTAACACAACTTACAAGATATCAAAAGCCATATGCAGGAAATCCATAAGTATCCGTAAGCGAATCATTTCTAATTCTTATAATTGCCTTTCTTCTTTTTCTAATTTGTTTTTGCATTTATAGTCTTTCCCCAGAGTAGTATTCCTAAATGATCTTTGATAGCTACAGTACAGTGCACTTAGGTTTCATGTACTTGAGCTAACCAACAACTACTACCATACTTCACTGGTAAAGCAGGATCAGATTAACTAAAACATCCTTCTTCGCTATCTTCCAATGCAAGTCTCAACTATGCCACATGGAGATACCCATTCATATAAAATGTGGTATCACTGCCAAATTTTGCTGGCATGCCAGCGGTCAAGGATGAGGTGCTTTAGCAAAATACTAGAAAGATGTCTGTCTGCAGTGTGTGCTACAGCTGGCTCCAGCTGCTGCTGTCTATCTCTACTTTAGCTCTAAACCACATGTAAAACATTAAATTAAAACTAGAAGTTAAATTGTCAAGCCACTCCAAAAACCCTGCCTCCCGCTGCATGACCGAGAACGGAAAAAACCTGGGGGGAAGTTGAAAAGAGATGGGGACAGAAAACTCGGTGGGACCAGACGAAGGGTAAACTCAGAGATGCCTAATGTTCACTCTTCTTCCCTTAAGCTATTTCTCTCCCTCTCACTAATTTGTTGGAAATTGAACGGGATACGGTACAGCCCAGCTGTGGTAGACAGGTATAGAAGACAGGGAATCTGCTATATACTGGTGAAGGTATTCACCAGTGTTAAATGATTCTGGATACCAAACCTAAAACAGATTAAGAGGCCTAATTTTCTAGAATTGATGATAACCTGCTTTCTGCAACACATATGCAGTAAAAATGTCCCATGTTGGGCCACAGAGACCATTTCTATTAGATATAACTATGTTCATTTTTAATATAATAAAACAGGAACGATGTGATCCTAATCTTGATGAGAGTTTTGTAATCAAAATCGGTGGTTCAGATTCAGCCTTAAATGATCAGAAATATTATTCAGATCTATGTTGCAAATGTTACACAAATGAGTTCTAGGACCTAACTCTCCTTCTGCCTATCTACTACATTTATGCAGGTACTTGCCTATTTCAACAATTTAGTAACAGAAAACTTAAACTAGTATGCATATGGACTTAAGAGCAAGATACCATACTTTGACAGACTCTGAAAAGACAGTTTATTTAAACTGGAGGTCAAGCACCAGTAAAGAGGGTAGAGTGTACCACAGCTGGAAGTGTCCTGCAGAGCAGTTCCTACCATAAATACCAGGTTTCAGCCTTCCCTTATCATTGGATATTTCATAATTCCAGATAGCAGCTATAAACACTTCGCTGTCAACAAACACGAACAGCATAGAAAACACACAACTTACAGTCCACATTCCATTTAATGCTTCTTGGAGGGAGTTTAAGGGTTTCATTGATCTTTTCAAGCACTGTCTGTAGCTTCTGTTTCTGAGCAATTTCAGACTGAGTAACTTCTGCAACGTTCAGCTTCTCGCTTTCAAGTTTCTCTGAAGTGATAATAGAAGAAAAAAACAGAAGAAAAGCCCTGAAGAACACAAAGACATTCCATGCAGCCAGATGTACATTCAAGAGATACTGAACTTCCTAGTTTCAAAATTATCTGATTTTCCTTCCATGGC
>NW_009941262.1:20135-44826 GCF_000696875.1 Nestor notabilis | reverse complement strand
TTTCCTCCCCCGGCCCCCCCCCCCCCCCCCCCCTCCTTTAAGCTCCCAAAGATACAGTTCACATTTTCCCTTTATTGACCCACTGCCAAGGGGAAGGCCGAGTATTAACTAAAACCACACTACTGACTAACAAGTATTTGCTGCAATTCCCTTTAGGGAACACCAGACTCTGAAGTAAGGCCCATTACTTCTATTGCTACTGGATAAAGGGCATTCTGTACACAAGTGGCTTGTACAGCCAACCATCAAACCTACAAAAGAGATACCAACTTCAAGAAGATTTGTTTCATTGGTCTCTCTCTTCTGGCTTCTCCCTCAGACTCAGGAGATTTAAAACTTGTACTTGGCCTGTTTGTGATAAAAGTGAAGTGACACCATATTCAAAGAGGTGGAGAATGCATACAAGAAATGTGAACAAGTATTTCTGGACGTATGAAAACAACTAAAGCCTTTGGCAGTTTCTTTCTACAGAACCACAGCCCTTTCTGCACTCAAAATTTGCAGAAGATTTGAAACACTTTATGAATCAGTTTGTTAATAATTAGCACAAATTGCTAGGCATATACGTACACAGCTTAGTGTTTACCATTAAATAACAAGCAAAGGTAATTTAAGTAAATGCTCCCTAATAACAACAAAAGAAACAAAATGCTTGGTCACCTGCCAATTTACTTCTATTAAAGAGTATCTTATTAACAGGTATCTTATTTGGTAAGAGCCAATCTTGTTCTCATCAAAGCCTAGTATCTTCCCAAAGAGTCTGAGCTACCAGCCTGTGAATCCTGCCTGAGATGCTATCTCCATGGGTTTCTTGTGCCTCCACAAAATATCAGTCTGTGCACAGTCTCACAAGACCAAAGTCTTTAGTTAGCATTGCCCTGATCCATAAGGAATTAATGGTAATGGAAAAGATTCCACTGAAATCAGCAAGTGCTGGATCAGTATACGCATATTTAGAGTCAGGCTGTATCTGATATGTGTTTTTTGGGGTTTGAGTGAAGTCACTGGAGGTCTGCCCATGAGAATCAAACTGCTCAGTCTGGGGCATATCCAGTCCGTCACAATATATTCAATAGCTTAACCATTCATAGAAAGGAATAGTCTGTGTAGTCTTTATTAGAAGTGCTCACATGATGTTTCAAGATTCATTTGAGATACTGAGAAGAAATTTACTGGAGACTTTATGAGCTGTAATAACTAAGAAAATGGCTTCCAAGCCAACAGTTAAAAAAGCACATGCCAGCTCTGCATTAGCAGTTTCTTTTCTCTATCTGTTTCTCAGCTGAAGCTCAGTTTGCAGTCCACTGGGTACCATTACCTCAGTAATGTTAAAAGCCAGACATCAAATCAGAAAGAAATTCCAACTTTCCAAAGGAACTTTGCAATGTGAATAAACTACAGTATGGAACCAGCAGAGATTAAAAACATCCACCGTTGTACTGGAAATACCCTTGCCTTGAAACTTACTTTCCACTTGTAACATGGTTAAGTTTGTACAGCACATATGCAGATAATAAATTTAATTGGAGTGAATACTGTTGCCAAGACAAGAACCCTCCCTCTCTAGCACCCCAGGTAGGCTTTATGCTGTTCTCATCAACTACAGAGCACCACACATTGCACTGTAGCTATAAGGACTGTGTATACAGCCCATTGCTCAAGGGTCTCATAATACAATGCTATTTTTATATCACTTAGTGGCATAAATGTAAGATGAAACCAAGGCTCCTATGTAGGAACAAGTGATCCACTAACTGACAAAGTGCCCCAACAGCGTGCACACAGATTTTTTTCTTACCAAATAATTTCTGCAATACTTGTCCATCATACAGGTCTTCAGCCAAGTCTTTCACAATAATCCTCTCTCCTACCAACACATCATTAATCCAGTCAATTAATACCTATATGGGAAACACAAATTTGGCAGTATTACACACTATTCATTTGCAATTTAAAACATATGTCATTTTGTACAATGATGAAAATATTTAGCAGAAAGAATACCAAAGCTGCAATGGCTCAAAATACAATCAGTCTGAAATACCATCAGAAGAAATTAGGAAGGATTTAGGAAGGACTCTTTCAAGGTGGCTGTGTCAATGCACCACAATATCTAGACAAACACCAGCTTGATGCAGTGCCTTCTGGAGTGAAATCTGTCCTTCGCTTTCAGTAGTATTTTAATATTTCACTGTGAATCAAAAGATGTTGAAGTTGGTTGTAATGAAGCTTCCTGAGTTCTAACCTGAGAATCACAAAGACTACAAGGGAAGTCAGGGTGATCATAGGATTGGAAGTGGGATGGGACTAAGAACCAGGAATCAGGATTTTAATTCAAATTCTTAAGTCTCCATGTGCCATATCTAGAGAGAGATACTTCAACAAATGACCTTTCCATTTCACTGGGATGTATGCCCGACATAGTTTCATTTAATTAATATCTAAACAATACTTTGAAGTATTCAAATGAAAGAGTCAGGGATAGCATTAAAAATAGTTTCACTTTCTTGAAAGCATTTACATGCTTTTAGTTACCTTCATTAGTTCTTGTAATTTTGGGTCATTTCTTGAATTTGGATCAACCATTGTTCGGACTTCATTTTCCTCTGAAAGGTTTTAAAGAGAGATATTAGAATCTATTACAGGCATGAAACTTTATTTTACATCAAGTTTTACATTGAGATGTAAAATTGTTGTGAATTACCTAGCATAGTGTCCTCAGGGTCTAGTTCAAACGGAATTGGACTGAGAGGTAAATTAATGGCATTTATTCCTTCTTCCTGTAATTCAGATACTAGGAAATAAAAAAGAAGAGCTTGGTCAAATTTCAATTCGATTTTACTTACTATTTCACTCTTGCTAAAAGTAGCATTAATTGTCTTAATTTCTTTATAAGAACATGACTCTATCAGATAAGCCATTAGGAATAATTAAAGCAATAAAATATAGCTAACAAAAATGGGAGGCCCAGCCAATAAACTTTTACTTGGACGAGTATATTTTTTCATGGATAATGGTACTCGAATCAATGCAATTTCCTCAAATCTCTCCCAGGATAAGACCCATTGTCCTCAAATTTTTAAAGGCTTACTTGCAATTTAATAGTCTTGACATTTTAACACTAATGAATCATTTTAGCTGAGTGAAATGATTATTGCTTTCTGCTATGTCACCCTTGCTCTGGAGATGCTTCAAGTTTAGCTACTTGAGAGGAGCTGGGTCTGGCTATATATCCACACAGGAGAGCTGCCAGACTGATAGCACTATTTAGGACTGAAGGAGCAGTTGCAGCACATGGCTATCTCCATTGTTCAGGTCAGACACCAGCTGGAGCAGACTGTGGGATGGTTCTGGCCTGTGCTCTTGGCCTTTCTTTAGCAGACACCACAGCAGCAAAACACAGGTGTAAGATGATGAACACTCGAAAGTACTGCCTTAGTGTGGAGTCCAGACATAGGCTGAGACAGAACTTTGATACGGGAATGGCAAAGTAATCCAAGATCCCACAGTTTGGAGATGCTCACAGTTGTCAGGAAACACGGATTCGTCTTTCCTACTTAGCCAAAGTCCCCTAATGCTGCAAAAATCAATATTCTTGTAATACATGCTCTGAGAACAGAGGAATAGAGAGATCCAGAGAAGCACTGAAACAATCCTGCCACTGGTTCTGTACTGTACAGGTTCTATACCTTTTACAGTTCAGAGCAACTTCAGTTATCCCTCTGATGACCTAATAGGTTTCAAAGAGAAACCCCTTGCTTCGCTGCCCAAACATGTCTCTGTAACAGAAGAGAATAAATATAAGCAAGCCAATACACTAATCCTACCACTATGGAAGAACACAGAGCACTATGCAGGGAGGGTTGCCACTTTGGTGATCAGACAAGCCTGTACCTTGTTTTGTAACCAAGACATCAGTACAAACCTGATATACCAAACCAGGGAAGAGTCTCACTGCCTTATGTATGACAAGTAAGTAATGTTGTTCTGACCACTCATTTTCCAGTGTACAGACCTTTAATAGAACTAGTTATTAACACAACTGTTCCAGTTCAAACTTAAATAACTTAATTCAACTATCTACATGTGTCCTAAAGATTCAGGTAGCTGTATACACCTTCTGACATGAACTAAAATATATGATTTATGTGCAGATGCAGATTCAACATCTAACATTTCAGATTTACTTCTGAAGCTTTGCTCAGTTTATTCTGAAAATCAGAGAAGCAACTCAGGTTTGGAGAAAACAGCAAAGTAGAAAGTGACAGTAGAGATCTTGTGTTTTGTTCCTGGCCCCATGACTGCCTCATAAGTTAGCTTCTAGAAAACGGTTTTACCTCTTTGCCTTAACTGCCTGCGTGCAGTAAGTACAGCTAAGTTTCACACGAACACTGCAATAATTAGTCAGTTGGTGTGATAACAGTACTTAAAACTTTCCAAATATTTTCTATGCTTTGTGAAATGTTTTGTGCTCTGCCAGATGAAATGCCTGTACACATTTCAAGAGCAGCCTCTATGAAAGGCCTCTATGTACGATTCATAGCAATAATGGCTGTTAGAATGCTCACTTTTAATTGTACAAAAGTAACTCTGAGAAATCCACTACCTTCAATACGTCAACACTAACTTCACTCCATACACTCACACTGCTTTTGTATCGGTAAAATATAAATACTGAGCAGCTCTAAAGAGTCATAAAATAATGCTGACAATAACAGTTCCCTCGATTGTTGTATATCCTCTCAAACTGATGGCTAAGAGCAATGGACCAAATTAATCCCTTATGTAAATCCATTGAGTTCTGAGGAGTTTAGCAAGGATGAATTTGGTGTAACATGTACAATCTTAGGAATGTTTACACTTAATGGCATTTTTTTGAACTGCTAGCACTCCTTAGAGAAAATCACTGTTGGTTTTATTAACCATGGTTATGGGAATAAAAACATCAGTGGATAGAAAACTTTCATGTGGAGGTCTTTCTGTTCTGAAATGTTTAGTTCATGGAGGACTTCCGCACAAAGGTTCCTGGGCAGAAAACGTTTCTCGGGGTTTTTTTTCCACATCAATCCCAAGAGGGAGCATAGTAAGTAAAATCTGTTCAAGCCAGTTGGCTTCACTGAGCAGTCCTATCCCAAAGGGCTGGATGCTCTGCTTGGGCAAGACACACTGGGGAAAGCAGTCAGCAAATTTTCCTAGTAAAGGACAGTGGGGAAAGCTTTTGGCTTCCCTCCCCAAGGTGTGACCTACTGGCAGAACTTGCTGACACTTCTCCAGGGAGCCTGAGTGGACCTTTCAAGGCTGCATGTTCTGTAAGACATTCTTTACTAGGCCCACCAAACCTTCACAGATTTGTCCTCCAGTGTGTACAACTACTATTTTTAATAACATGACCTCCAGCATATTATCAGAGTTTCTGAAAATAAGAGAAAACGAAAAACTGCCATATCTTGCATGAAAAGGGAACATAAAATACAAATATAATAATAATAAATATACATGAGAAACTAATACATAGGTCTCTTGTAGAATGCACTGCATTATGTTTCTTGTACAGCAGGGGCTAACTGCTGTTTTGCTGTACTTAGGTATGCACAAGTGTGGTCTTATTCTCCCAAGCAGCTCACCCAACTCACATACATTCATCACACCTGCCTGAACCATATGCAGAACCTACCCAACACATCTCCAGATGATCCAAAGATCCCAGATGGATCCAGTTTGCCAGAGAGGACAGCTCCTCCTCAGCCACTGCATTCTGCAGTGCACAAACCATGCCCAAAGCTCGTATTAGTCCTGTAATAAAGACTCCTTCTGCTCTCCTGTCCCCTACAAGCAGAAAACATGATGGAGAAACCCTGAGCCTGGTAGCATCTTTTTAATTTCTTTCGTGATAATGAAGAGAAAAGATTTAACTACAAATTAGTAATACTACTAAAAGGAGCAGGTAAGAACATACGCATTATAACAAGTTGTAATTGGAGAGAGATTATAAATGGAGAGAAAACGTATTATGTAGTATAGCCTCACTTTCTAAGAATTTCCATCAAAAAACATTCCATGACAAACCACTATTATACACTCAGGTGTTTACAGAGGAACCACAAAAATGTGATTGAGGTTAAGAGTTTGCATACCACAGTTTCAGCAGAGGAATTAATTTTTCAGCTGCTTTTCATTAATTTGTTTTAATTAATTTTCATAAAAATCACTTCAGCAATTTAGCATTTTAATAAAAACAAATCACGTTTCTGACAATTTTTGCAGCAGCCAAAATTAAAATACAATCATACAATGTCTTGAAATACTTTGAGGGAGGACTTGGAGCATCAGTAAGACCTCCACTCTGACTCTTAAAGTATAAAGATTCAGGAAGGGAGAAGGGGACACAGCTGGAGCAGTTTATCATTTGTACAGCAGTTGCCAGGAGGTAGACCAGTGCACTGGGGCCTGTGGCAGCTCCTCTGAGGGACAGTATCCACAGAGTTGTTGCTTGATATCGAGCACACTTGGACACTGGATGACCCCAGCAAATAAGAGTTAAGAGCACCTTTCTGTTGCCACCCTCTGCCGTGGCCTAGATACAGCCCCATGAGTCAGCTACCACAGGGCTTGTTCTCATTGTGCTTATACTGGCAAGATTAGGGACCTCATCCTTTTGGACACATGAGGAAAACCCAGTCCTTTGTGGGTTTTTTATAGTCACCGTGCTGAGCAGAAGTGGAGGGTTGAACATACGTTTAAAGCAAGACCCTTAAAAAGCAACAGAGCTACACATGGACCAGACAAATCTGTATGGATTGCCAAGGAGAAAGTCCTAGTGTTAACTCTGGATAAGGAATGGTCACTTCTGCTTAGACTTCTGATTCAGCTCCACATGCCAAACTTGTTACGATGTAATCAAGTGCAACTCCACTGCTATCAGCTGTCAACAGACTTCCTCCTATCATGCCTGCACCAAATTTGGCCCCAGAGCTGGGGAGCCCACAAGCTTGTATCAACAGCAACTACAGCAGCTATTTTAAGCTGGAGAGAGTTCTTACTGCTTTAGATGCTATAGGATTACAAGGTCATAAACCTACGCTATCAAATCCACACGGGTGCTCTGAGCAGACTTTGCCCTTTGATGCATGCATCCAACTGCCATTGAAACCATTGGACGCCGAGCACATCTGAAAGTGGAGTACTGCCCACACGGTTTAAATTGGCTTAATTCCTCTAGTACATGCAGCCTGTTGCTCCACATTGTGTTTAGCAGACAGTTTCATTTGGATTTTTAACTTGTTTATTTTCTGTACTGAAGGCTTTTTGCTGCCCTGCTTAGAATTCAGGGCTTAATGTTATTCTGATTTGAATAAAATACATCTAATTATTTAACTGAGCTCAGAAATGCCATATCACCCAAAGCATTCTCTGTGGTTTAGACGTATTTTAGCATATCTACCCAAAGAATCATAAAATAAATACAGCAAGATGTAGTGTTAAATGGTCTCTTTTGAGTGCTACAGCCATGTCTTTCCATATAATTGATTCCTTACTCACAAAACTAAAATTACTCAAGCTCTACAACACTAACAGATCGATTCTGAAAGGCTGCGATTAACTAGAACCAAACCCTAATACTGGAGGACCACAGTGACACAATGCTTCTAACCTCAATCTTTCAAAACCAGAAGACTAAAATATATGCATGTACACCTACATAAATATACACATACACGCTTCTGCAATTCTTTAACTGTCTTTTATTCTTCACATAAGGGTTTTCCATTCAAGGTTGTCTCTGCCATTTTTAAGGTTGCAGATACTTCGTTTTGACAGGGGGGGAGGGTCGGGGGAGAGAGGGAAGTGTGTGGTTTTGTCGTGGTTAGGTTTGATTTGGTATTTTTTTTGTGGAAGCTGAGATTTGTTGACATTCACAGGACTCCAGGAGTTTAAGCTTCCTAAAAAAATTCAAATGACAAACTACCTGATACTGTGAACATCTATGATAGGCAGTAGCTTTATGTGCCATACTTTAACCCTGGAACAAGCACAGCTTGGGAGGCTAGCTGCAGATATCATATTGTCAGAGTAAGACTGGATATTTGTATATACACCCACATTCAAACATGCATGCTTTGCCACATACATTGATGCTTGTAGCCAGGAATTTTCTAGACAGCCAGTTTAGAAAAATGCTTGTTTTCAGTAAGAAAACTGCTCTTGTGGCAGACAGAGATGTTCACTCAATTAGAGTTGAGCCAAATGCAGACGAATTGGTTTTGGTTTCATATTCTCTTCACTGGGTGCAAATTTCTCATAAATGCTTATGACCTTGCTGGCTTGCCTCCGTAAGTACTTGTGCACCAGAGCAGTTTTACTACTCCCACTGACTTGATATCTGTGATGCAGATTTGAGCATCAGTGACTGTATCCGCACAGATTTCAGTGGCTTTATGCCGGTTTCTATCAGCTCACTTTCAATTCTATTCCCTCTCACATACTCCAGTTTTACACCCCAACATAATTCCAGTGGAGTAATTCTGAATTTGTACTGGCAAATGTGAAAAGAGATTCAGATCACCTGAGAGGGCCAGAGAATGAGAGAAAAAAAAACAATCATCAAAAGCATTTTCAGAAAGCCCTAGTTTAAGTTTTTACAGAATGATACTATTCAATCAAGCAAACTTATGCAATTGCTTTCTGGACCATCCATCCAATTGTTATTTTCTAATGCTTGTGTGTATGCATCTTATAAGTCCACAAAGGGAAAAGAAAATATTAATCTAAAATGGTCTAATTTTCTTGAATACATAATTCATCCAATATGAATTCTGGCAGCTCAGCTTTAACTCCAAAACAAAAGAAATCCACACAAAAGACAATAAATCTGCATTACACATGGTATTAAAATGATCCAATTGATTTATAGATGTTTACAAGTTTGCAGAGTGTGACACAGTGTCCACCAGAAATCTGATATTCACAGCACAAAACATCATAAACATATGTCTGCAACTACAAAGGGGCCTTTTTATGTGGGGATGATTGTTAAAATTGTCTTCAGAACATAAACCTTAAGTTGTAAATGCTACTCCCCATTTATTCTCCAAGACATAACAAATGAGGAAAGAAAAGCAGAGAGATGTTTGTAATTGAAAATGTTTCTCAGGAAATGATCTGTACAGGAACATCATTCTCATTCCATTAACTGCTGACTCCAAGCCAACCATTTGTAAAAGTAAATAAATATGCAAACTGGCTGACAACAATGTGCCTGCCTTTAATGTTACTGCATTAGTACCCATTCTCCAAAAAAGAATCTATTTTCTTTTCTCATTTCTCCATTAAACCAAACATGCCATACACACAAAAAGAACGGGTGAAACACTGCTCACAAAAAGAATGGCAGAAATGCCATAATTTAATTTTCATGTATGCAATACAAACTAAATGCTTATTGCCTTGAACTTTCTTTAAAGTCCAAACCTACTCCAAAGCACTGCAGTGACTAGCTTGCTGTTCCTTTCTTTTTTGCAATTAGCAGGGAAAAAAACCTCTCCATAGATTGACAGATGTCTGGTCCGAGTAGGTAAAAACCAACAAAACAGGGAGCAAACTCAATCCTTTTAGAGAGTGCATGTGATTTTCTTTGCCATGTCACAAGTAGCTTCAGTAAGCTATACATGCTTTCACATTTCATTTGGGATAGAGGTTCTTTCTCAGAATTTTCCTGTGGTTCCTAAGAGGTAGCAAGTGGTGCAGTGTCAGGCTAACACAGATGCCGGTCATTCCATTCATTCCTTCAAAGCATTCTCTCAACACATCTTTCAAAATACATAAGCAGTATCTGTAGATGTTTTGAAAAGCCTGTCACCCTACAGGAGTGTTTAAAATGTCACTAAAAACCCCCAAAACACAAAATCAGCGTTGGGAACAAATACAGATGGGCATTCAAATGAAACCGATTCTTTTTTCCCCCCCACTGAAGAACAAACCATGCATATAGGAAATGCTGTGACCATTCCAAGTCCTTATCAAAATGTGCTGCACTGAATCTGATTCCAGCCTAAAAACTCCTCAAACAGCCTCAGATATGTTGGTAGGGTCTCTGTGCAACAGACACCTAGAGATTGTTAAATGGCCTGCACATGGTATCCTTAAATGCAAAGTATCTTACTGAAACAAATCCTTTGACAGCTAAGATTCCCAATTCACCGAGATATTTAGAGAGATTTATTGAGGCATCTCAGAACTACATAAAGTGCTCTGGGGCTATATGGAGACAGAAGAAAGAAAGTTTGTATCCTCCTCACCAGTATTTCACAAATAAAAAACAAACCCACAGGTAGCAAAAGCCAGCAGAGAGTCAGACAGACTTCCTGGTGTAGCCCTAACCTAAAGCAAGTAGAAGGAAGTTCATTCTATATGCTCATCAGCTTGCTGCAATAGTTTTTTCCAGATCTTGTGGAGCGGAGAAGCTGATTTTATGACTGACTCGCCTCATTCTCTGAATCACCACCAGCCAGCTAATAGTAGCTATTCCAACATCAACACGGGGCGCTCATGCAGAAAAGACAAAACCAAAGATCTGTTCCAAGAAGTCTTTCCCAGCCTAACAAGTTCTAGCTATTCCTAAGAGAAAATCCAAAAATAGTTCTTAGGAATGTGAGGGCATACTAGTAGCAAGCTGAGGATTTCCTGAATTTCTTCTTGTGTATATAAACCCTGGTTTTGAAGGAGAAAAAATTAAGTGTCAGACCCACTGCATCTCAATAATCTAGATGACTGCTACTTCTTGGAAGAATTAGAAAAATTACTACATTTACTGGGAAGTTACAGTTCTTTTTCAGGGACTGCAAACTGGTTTATGTATCACACATGGCCACTGTTTTCAAATTGTACTTCTTGGAGCTACTTGTGTTTTAAAACACAAGTACATTACATTAATGTAAGCAACTGGTCATCTTCAAGGAATGACTTTCTAACAAAGGATCAAAATATTTGTAGGAAATGGCCAAGTGTTTCTACATCCCAGAAGGAAAAATACCAAAACAAAAAACACTTCAACATCTTCTGAGAGCTGCTCATGCTTGAAGATCTTTCTTTGGTATTAAAGTTAACCAAGACAAAGTTTGAGAGTGATACCAGGGTGCTGGACAAGTAGCAAACAAAAAGAAGAGTGACCCACAGAAATTAAGATACTAATGGATACAAATACGCAGATGTATTATCTACTTGCATAACTAGTAGTCTGCAGGTGATGCTTTGCTACCTTCTGCACCAATGCTGAGCACCCAACCATGGTTCTCAGATTCAGTACAACAAATGAGAATTGGCTTGCTGTATCTAATTCTTTTTTCCCCTCCACTTTAAAGATTTCCAATTTCTTGCTTCTTTAGTGTTTGTGCCTAACAGAGGGTTTCTAAAAGTCGCTGCAGCATGACCGAGGGAATTTAAGTTTCTTGTCAAGGAGAGAATCAGGATCTAATTTGGGAATTGGGATCTAGACAGGCCTTCAACATGGTAAAACTATGCTGTGGCTTTTGCTGGACCAACAGAAACCCACCTACATTCTTACAATGAACAGGCTGGATTTGGTAAGGGCAGCAAAATGAAACATTAAAATGGCAGAAATACATCATTTATCATACTGAAGAGTCTACTACCCTTTGGAGGGTTCTCTTGACCAGCATAGAGGTTAATGAGCATTTGACAGCAGAAAAACTTCAGGCTTGGACTGTTACAGAAAGGACTACAGAAAAGGTAAACTTATTTCCCCATCCTTATTTCATATGAGTGTGCATCACTCACCAAGATGCACATCTGATGGATGGAAGCCCTCCGGTTCTTACCAGCCATACAGCATGAAGGGTCATTTCAGGGACTGAGGAATATATTAGGGCTGTGGCAATCCCTGAGTAGAGGGAGGACTTTGGTCAGCTGGCATAAATCACAGTGTGCTGTGATCAATAGTATGGCTGTGGTATTCTCCTAAAACACATTTGCACAGAAGTGTAAGATGCAAGCCAGGACTTTGGTAGCACAAACTGGAAACTATGGTTAGCTTAGGAAAGCAGAGTTAGTTCTCATTTTACACAGAAAATAAATCAACACTTTCCAGTCTATGTTCTCAAATCCCTTAATCAGAATTAATTCATTTAACTTCCCACCAACAGAAGAAAATAGCATTATCCCCATTCTGCAGCATAGAAAGTGACGCACTTCAAAATTAAAGGACACATTTACATGCCTCTTTTCTAAAGACACAAATTGCAATTGCAAAATAGAAGCTAGGCACTTAAAAATATAGTCTATAATGTTACACTTAGCCTGACATAGAATGGACAGGAATTCCCACACCTTTTGTTTCCCAAACCCATTATCATAGCTAAGAGAACACCCTTCTTTTCATATAACCAGTAGTAATGATCTTTCATCCAGCCCTGTGCCTTGCTCTTCAGAGGCACTGCCTGGTACCCTCCTGCACATTCCTGACTTTGCTCATTTCCTTAAAAGAAGTCACACAGCTGCTCCAACTTACAAATGCCCTGCCTCAAAAACATTACCTTACTGATTACGGTGTTCACAAGTTGCAAGCAATGTAAGCACCATCAATGTAAGGGTAAATCCACAGCTCTGAACTGCACATGCATTGCAACTCTTTTCCAAGAGATCTCCTACAAGCTGTATCTCGGAGCAGCACTTGCTACCACCTGTCAAACACTGTAAGACATAGGAAACACCACTGTGTAAACTCCTACCTGTTAAATCCATTTCATGGGTTGCTGTCATTACCATTGTATCAATTCCAGCATATTCATACCAATAGTAGCTGTGGCTGTATTTGCTGCTTCGCAGGTGAACACACCAAAAATTGCAATTGAATCATTCCAGTAAATAACCTTAAATGGGTTTTACTTCATAGTACTAACACATTCAAAGTTTCCCAGAAATAATCTGCAGCCTTCAGCTGTTGATGTCATAAATGAGTTTATGTTAATATTCCTATTAGGATGTGTTTAGTACTACAAAATTTTCATTTTAATAAGCATGAATATTAAAACTTACCTACTGCATCATACATAGCCCATTAGAAAATTGCTATCTCAAGCATGCTTTTGACTACAAATGACAATTTTCCCTGAGTGGAAATTCAAATCATAAAAATCACTATTTTCACACTAGATCCAGTACTAAGGGACTGAGTTTGTACCAAACTGAAGTTAATAGAAAACACATACTCTTATGAAATACCACAAGGATTAAACAGCTAATTCTATCTCATATTGCAGAAACATTTTCATGGAGTAGCTTTCAAAATTAACAAACTATTGTATATTCTTCCTCTTTTACCCAGGAAAAAAAAGTCTGACAAAGGGAAGAAGAAAACAACCTCCCATTCTTATCTTTAAATTATCACAGAACAAAAATAACTACCATTCTAAAAATACAAGGTCAGAAAACAACACTCCTGAAGTATCACAGGAACAACAATGAAAAATAACTGAGTCAGTCCAGTCTCCTACCTTTAGGGCAAAATGCTCCACAGCCCATCGTAGGGTCGCTGGGCCACCCTCATAGTGCATCCCAGGGAGAACTGCAGTCTGTAAGGTGTCTGAAGCCCCCTGTTGCTCTGCAGGCCGCTTTGCTGCTGCTCTTCTGAGAAGCTGTATTAGCTTTAGAGTCTGTTTTTGAACAGAATGGTCCAAGCACATCACAACTCTCGGCTCAGAGCATCGCTTCAGAACAAGTGACTGACTGCCTATATAATTTAATATGATGCCACATGAGACTCATAGACCATCTGCAAAAGAAACTAAATCTGCTTTTTGCAGCTTGGTAAGTTGCATTTTGAATGCTGGAATGTAGTTTTGACTGTGTGCTTTCGTTATCAGTCATATAAAAAACTCAAACATCAACTGTAAAGCACATGTTTTTACCAATCACAGTCTGTTCCTGTTGTAGGTAACTTGTACCTTTTCCCCATACAACTGAATAAAGTCACAATTCCTCTCACAGCATAGGAAAGGTGTAAATCACAGACATGGCAATATTGGAAGTGAAATTTCCCTCATTTTGGTTGGGTCTCCCCCACCCCCACCCCTTGTGCAACAAAAGGCTGGTCAACAAGAGCTACAGAATCCTTGAATCTTGTTGCCAGAACCGAGATAAACATGTGATGTTACCAAATTCAGGTCCTGACCACAGTACTCCTTTCTCTAGAAATACTTCCTTACTGCAATAACTAAGCAAAACTCACATGGAATGAGGATTAAGCCTAAAACAGGCAAAAGCATGTAAAAAAGCTAAAAACCAGAGGAAAGCAGAGGTACAAGCCATCAAAAGAATAATAAACTACTGGTAAGAAATGAACTAGTTTTATGGGCTCTGGGTCCTTCCAAAGAAGGACAGTAATGAAAAGATAATCTAAAGCAATTACTTACTTGGGCTAAAAATCAAATAGCTATGAAGTTTTCTACAGACTACAACTTTTCAGAAGCTATAAAATGTTTAAGTGTCTGTTTCAACTTGGAACAGGATGAGGGAAGTGACACATCCCTGGCTCATTTCTAAGTCATGGAAAGTGGTTACCTTCCTAGTTTCCAACTGAACTTCATTTGAAATACAAGTGCCAAAAGGCAAGCATGGAGAACTGAGAGGTATTTATTGATTAGGGTTATTCAGCTGTGCTACACAGCATTCCTCCCCCAGGTTTCAGATGAGATGTGATTCCTTGCAGAATAAGACACAGAGTTCTCATAACTGTCCTGAAACCACATTCTTCGCCAGTTCTAAGGAATCTCTGATACACATTGGTCTGTAGCTACTGGGTTACTTCTAAGAGCAGTGTTCCCCCGCCAACAGTCCCATTTCATACTGTACTCACAAGCAGTAACAGGGCTCCCCATTCCGACTCCTGGAGCCCCATTGCTTTTTGGAACTGGATCACGGAACTGCTGAATACCAGCATACAATTGCAGGACAATACTGAGCTGGCCATTCTGTACCAAGCTCGCCTTTTCTTAATTTCTGAATAAAACCACAAGTGACCCAGATATTTATTACGGCAATCCTGTTTGAGAGGCAAGTACAGCTAAAGGAAAACCACGCTCTACTTGAAACATCAAGGAGGATGTGCTGAAGATGGCTAAGAAAATTCAGTCTGAAGCCAGAGGAACCTACATCTTCAAATCAACCTATTTTGTAAGCGACTGTTTATAAAGTGGTACTTTTCTGCATGCAGAAAATAGCTATTTTATAAAAAGTAGTGAATGAAAAGAAAGTTGTTGGGTTTTTTTATGGTGAGTTTTTGTACCTACAGCCAAAAGATCATGTCCAGGTACATTTCTAATAGGTGTAGTTACAGTAGACTAAGAAAGCTACAAATTAGCTAAAGCAGAGCTGCTTTCTTAGAGGGCATAACATGGCAAGAAGCTGACAACAGCAGGTCTGAAGGGTATAGCTTGGGGACAAAGTAGAGGAATTTCTAATTGTACTCTCTGTAATCCATTTCCACTTGTCACAAACACAAACTCAAGTGGGACTCAATTTCTAATTCCTGTAATCTAACAACAACAACAAAACCATCATTCAAAAAGCTTGTGCGCTTCCCCCTTCCCTTAGCAGAGATCACTGCAGGAAAAAAACGGCGAAACAGCACATTGGTAAGATGCTTTGGATCCAGACTTCCCCAACTGTTCCTAAGGGCTCACTTTCAACCCCACAATTTTCAGCTTTGTGAAAACAGAAGTATAGCCAGGGAGGACTAAAGTCTTTTTCAAGCCATTTTGGCCATCAATACAGGAAACAATTCAAAGGCAACATGACACTGATAGCTTAATTTGTGAAAATGGATAAATACCGTATCTGCCACATAGCACATTAACCCATGTAACAAATAAATACAGAAATAGCACTGCAATACTTGCTTAAAAGGTTTTGGTTCACAGAGGAGGAAATTTAATTAAAGCATGTAATGTCAATTACTGTCATTTGTAATTTTATTTTGCTTCCCTAGAAAAAATACAGATGCAGGATTCTAAAGTTACCTGCATGTTTGATGCAAATGGGATAAAATTATCTAGGTTCTGAGAAAACCCAGAGAGTAGTAGGAAAAAAAATGCATTTTTACCTAACCTCATTCATGGATCTTCTTCAAAGTGTTGATTACATGAGGACTGACATGCCTCCAATTTAAACATATAAGCCAACAACCCAGACCTGAAACAAGACTTTTATGTTTAAAAAATTGTGTTAAGTCATCAGAAAGGTTGGGAGGGGAGCAACATCCTAATTCTCAGCTACTGCAAATGGGCTCAGCTTTACTAGGGCCAGCAGAAGAACAGTGACTGATATCAGAGAATTTGCCTTAGTGTTTATAGCGATTGATTTCAATTGGAAAATTACAGGTCCTTAATGCTTCTGTCCCCTTCACTCTGCTCTGTGCAAAAGTGACAGAGATCTGGAAGCCATGTAGAAGACTCCAAGCATCTCACCACCACAGTAATAAACATTGCCAAATCTCATCAGTCCTTCTCCTTTGCCGTATGCAATGCACTGCAGTATCAGCATCCATTTCTGCTTTTGCACAAACTGCTCTTCAGCAGCTCAGTGTGGCACAGAAGCACCGTTCCCGTGTTACGTTCTGCTGAAGTCAGGAAATAATACCAGAAATGGATTAAACTTACTGTCAGTGAAATACATCAGACAGACATATTTCTACCTTGCAAACTATGATCTGAGCTACCACTAGAATCAGCAGGAGAAGATCTGCTGTAAAGACCTCCAAGCTATTTTCCTTTAAGCCCCACCATTTCCAAAAATGGCAAGCATCCTGCCTTTAAGAAATTATGCTTTCCTCAATAGTGTAATGCTACAATAACATGGTGATTAGAATTATAGGAAAGAACTAACAAAAGAAAGATGAAACCAATCAGATGCTTTCTTATGTCTCTAAATGATACATAAAAATCATGTCTATCAGGTTCCCCCAGGCTATTTCAGGAGTATGCAGAACACAAAATGATGCAGATTCATTACAAAAAGTCTAAATCTAATCTACCTGAATTTAAAATGCCAGGAACCACATAAATGAAAGATGAGAAGATAGAGCTTGTATGTTGTACATAAGCAGAAACAACAGTAATACAAACTGGAAGTCAAATAAAATACTCAGTTTCCAAGAAATTTTAGGTGTATAACAGCACTGCAGAAAAAGGTGTCTCCAAACTGCCTTTGTGCCTTCCCCAGTTCTCAGAAGGATGAGATGAGGCTGGCATCTGGGATTTCAGGGGTGGCTTTGCGGGTATGAGTGACACTTAACCTCCCCTTCCCATTCAGAAATGAAGAATTCCAAACAGCCTGTGTAATGCAAAGGGAGGAGGTAGATACCAGTTATATTTTTAGATGTGCAAATTATCAAACTGTGTCCTTCCCAAATAACACAGGTGAATAATGACAAATGTCATTCAAAACAGGCAATTCCAACTAGACCTACATGGCAAATGCAAAAAATAAGGCTGATGGCAAAAATAAAATACCATTGACATGACTTAGTTCACCTATAATATAGCTGACAAGTGGCTACAAACATATTGACAAGATCCTGAGAGATGACATCTCCTCCAGGATGTTGTTATTATATGTAGTGCACCTTGCAAAGTCCAAGTGTTACTAAGCGCAGGCAGGCCCATTATCTTTTTCGCCAAACACAGAGGAGAAAAAGAATGCTGTTATACCCTCAAATATACACACTTTTTAATGTCTAATATCAAAACACAAAATATTTAATACAACTGTACATGCACACAAAATCAGATCATTTGGAACACTCAGTAATACAGACTCTCTCTCCTAACAACCAAGTCTTATTCCCTGCCATTAAAAGTCACACTCTGGTTTAAAACTTTCACCTGTAGCCAGGCTTGTTGACTTGTTACGTGCTGACATTTTAAACTGATTGCAGGAATTTCTCTCCTTGCATTTTCTAAGTGATGCTGGATCAAAATCTAAACATCAGCAATGCTACTGAAAATACAGAAACAACCTCAAAGTCAGCAGACTCTCAGCAGCATAAAACTCACATGCAGGTCTGACCAAAATGGTAACTCCTGCTGACTTCTCTTGTGGCACAAAAATACTACTCAGCACCAATAAAGGCAGCACAATTGGTTACCAAGTAGCTTACTCAGTATTCTGATACTGTTTCTCAGGTGAAAAACTACAGCATACTCATTTACCAGGACGTCCAAAATTGGCCCAAAGTTTGTACTAGAGTAAGGGGAAAAAAACCCTTGATTTATAGACCTGTGCATTAACAAGCCTCTCTTTCTTGTTTCTCTCTGCCTTCCATTTAGTCTTCATGTTACTGGAGTTGGATTTCCTTTAGGTCTGGGCCCTATTCACTAAACTGCACTAATACACCAATTCCATCTTGCAATCTCCTTTTCTAGAATACTGCCAAGCTGGCAATATGGTTCCTGAGAGACTACTTTCCCTGACATGCAGTATGCTATTTATTGACACACAACTGTTCCCATGCAGTTTTGCACCTAAGCAGTGAACTGGATAGCAGTTCCATATGTTGGAGCTGTTACACTTCTCTGGAAAATTGTATTACTTTGGGTAAATAAAAAGCTAAAAGCAGCAGGAAAAATATCATAAAAATGCAGCCGAATTTGTTTCATCCTGCCTCCATCAGCAAATTTGGTCTATGACCTCTGCATATGAGTCATGCAAGTGTTTTAAAACTTGCAGTGATTTATATGTTCGGGACAGGAAGTTCAAGGCTTATATTTTTATTCCCCAACCATACATTATTTTTCTCCATACACAATTTCTTGATAATTATCTATGAACTAAAATGTATAGGCATCTTTTTTCCTACTTTGTGGTGCATATTAACCAAAACCATTCATCTCAATAACCAGTCTCAGTGTTCTTGGCAGAGTATAGCTGATGTGTAGGTTATTCCTGGAAGCGTACTAGGTTGATGCTCTCATCAGTTTTAGTCATGGAAACAGGCTTCTACCAAGACAGGCATTGTTTGTGAAAAAGGAAATTCCCAGCATATCTGTCAGAAACAAGTAGTAGAGTACACCACTTTAAAAATAAAAGTATCTAATATTTATATAGAGCTGTTCATCACAAGACCTTTTTCTGTTCTACAAATCAAGTAATGCTTGTTAGAGCCTAGGGCTCATATCCCGCTGAGAAAGCACTCTCTCTATGTCTCTGCAGCACGGCTTCACTCCTGGAGTCCTATGTTTATGAACAGATACAGAGCAACAAGTCAAAATACCACACAGGCACCAGGAAAAAAGGAGATCTTCTCTCTCACTCTTCATTCACACAGACTATTTCTGACTCCACATTCAGTAACCTAACTTTCAATTATTTTTCCAGATAAAATCATTAGTGTACATGTAACTGTTTTGCTGCCATCCTGCTGATCAGAACCAGTGACTAAGTCCCACTAAGGCAACTCCAAACCAAACAGAATTATTTCTGGACCTCTGTAGGTTGCTAGATAATTGCACGACAGCTTCAGTGAACTGGACAGCCTATTTCCGAGAGTTTACAGCACTTCTATTATGTGGGCACACTCTGGAATGGTGAGATAAAAGGTAACTCTACAGCCCACTGTGTAAACCTGGTACATATTTCTTCATCTTTGGGATCTGGATTTTAATCGCAGAAATGGTAATGCCAGGGTTCAAAGCACATGGTCCAGCCAAGGAGCAATCTGATGGTCAGTATCTAGGTGACGTAACACTTCCCTGCATGTCTTACAGGGCTCTACTTGAATTCATTGTCTGCTCTGAAGAGAGGTAGCAGAAGAGGCTACTTTTCAGTTTCTCTAAACATTAATAGTTGTTAGTGGGCCCACTAACCTGTATTTTCTATGGTCTATTTGACCTGTATTGCAACACCTGAAAGATTACAAGGAAGATCTCACTAACTTGAAAAAGATAATTTGTTTCCTTTGTGATGCAGGCCTTTGAGAACCACAATGCAGATCTAGATATAGGTAAGTTGACTTTACCCTCTAGGGACCAAGTTACAAATTACTGTATTGGTTAGCTGCAACTAATTAAGTACTCTTTCTCTTCCTCCTGTAAAATTTAACAAATAATCCTTTCACTGAGTAAAAGTGTACAAATCCACCTCCACAGTTAAATTCTATAGGGTTCTGTATCTTCAGCATATAACTCTGAAGGATATTTTACAACAGCAGAAGCAAAGCATCTCACACATCGGAGTTTTGACTGTATTGTGCGGCACGGTTGTTCTTCCTGTGTGCTCTCTTCAACTGGTCCTGCCCAGATTAATGGAGAACGTCTCCATCTTATTTCTCTATAGAGTACTAACAGTAATCAGTTGTTCTGCTTTAGCTCATGGGCAATCTTTGGGGTTTTGTGAATCATACATTGGCAGCTCAATCTAGATGGAAATCTGTGTTCATCCTCAGAAATCCTCGCTTTAAATATATTTTCTGAAACAAACTTTAATTGATCTTAGTATTTATTTCTAGTCTGAATGAGTTAAAAAGCAGGTGAGGCTCCCCTGCTGAATGATCAGCTCAAGCATAAAACCTGATCTCAGACAGATTTGAATCAGCCTTAGAACTCTACTGCAAAATGTTACATCTGTGGACAAGTTAATCCTAGTTCCTCTGTTAGGCCTCCAGATACAACCAAAGATCTGAAAGCTTCTGGTTTTCTTCAAATGTTTCCATTTTCATTAGTATCACAGGGCACGTCAGGCAAATCCTGCCCTTTGTTGCTTGTGCAGCCCAATTGCAGTTAAGAAGTCTACTGTAGTAGCCAGGATGGTGTTCAAACCCTTTTCCATAGCTGTGATTGCTCTGCAGTGTTAACAGGAAAAGAAAGCAAAACTTCAATTTGTCACCGAGGTAAGCATTTATCAACTGTGGGCACAACGGAAGGTCAATACATCTCTGCTGTTTAAGAATTACAGTGGCACTTTAAGCCTCATGACACCACTTTGATGCAGATAATGATGGTCATTATCACTATTTTAGGGATAAGAGAACAGAGAAAGAGAATTTGCATGCAGCCTCAGAACAGAACCAGGATTAGCGCTAAGGGCTGCAGCTCCCAGACACAGGCTTAGTCCATTTCAGCATCAGCCCCTCACCTTGTCTGAGCTTCACCCACTCTCCTCTCACACACTTCATCTTGATTCAAGCTGGTCACCTTCTGAACACTCCTGTGACCTTGTCCATCCCCTCCAAGGCCCTTGTTGTCACCTTTTCACTCTCCCACCCTGGTGCTGCTGCTGCCACTTCCTCCCCACCTGTGCTTTCCTGGCTTCCGCCTCCTCCACCCTACAACTGCAGGCACAGGGTCAGAGCTGGTAGGTCCAATAGATCTTGTTTTCCAGATCCTGCAGGGAGCAGAACCAGAAGTTAAATGATGAAAAACAGTGCCCAAAGCTGCCAATCCAATTTATCACACTTTGAATGCAGGTATTAAAAATAGGAAAAGGACTATTAACTTTCTCTTGTCCCACTCAGAGTCACCTTAAATTGACTGTCTGAACTTTGCCTTAGACCTGTTTCCCACATTAACCACTGATTTTACATTATATCCTAGAATGCATAGTTCTCAGCATAATCTCCAACCTCCTGTGATTCCTGTAGAACACTTTTTCCTGACAATCTCTTAAAAAGTCTTCACAGATTAGAACAAGAATCCGATAGCCTATGTTTCTAGGAACCAATGCTGTCAGCACTGCACAGGCAGAAGAAAATTATTCACTGGATCAGTCAAGGCTTAGTGTAATAAAGGGAAGATGTTGCCTATAACAGTCAAAGAAATCTACCACCTTGTTAAAAAGCACCAACCAGCCAACCCATGTTGATGAACAAACAGGAGATTTCCAGTTTCTGGAAACTCCAGAGGGCCCTCACACGGTAAACCTCTCGGTTTATAATTACAGCTCTCTTTGCTTTGCCAGGGCAGGGGGAAAAGGGCAGGCGAGAGGCTGTGTTCTACCACAGTAGCACCTGCATGCAAATGCAGTGGTATCAGCTTAGAGGCTCCGAAGGGAACCACTTGCCCTAAGTAAATGCAGTTTGACAGCAGCTCCTAATAAGAGGAAGGAAATGAGGGAGAGAAAGAAAAGTGATAGGAGACAAAAAGGACTTTATAAAACAGGGCTTTATTGCTTTCATTTGCAGCATTTTCTCTTTGTTCTGTTTAAGCACCAAGCCTTCCAATTCCAGATACTGCACAAAAGAGATACCTGTCTAAAAAAGTTTATTTCCATCTGGAACTGTCTTACAAGATGCTTCACAAACTCAGCAGTCCATTATTAGGAGTAATAATGAGCTACCTCTAATTAATTTGGTACAGCCTTTGCTTCTGATACCAATCAAATCAATATTAATGGGGAGTTTGTGCTTTCTCATTACAGCACAAAATGAGTATCAATCTTCTCATGAAGATTTTTGGACCATAAAACTGTGTTTGAGGTCAGTGTAGTTGGCTTCCTACCACCCCCCTTTTTTCAACCAGGATGGAAAAAATATATAACGATGTGCTATTTAGTACCTGGATAAAAATCTACGTTCAGGCTGCCTACACTGAGAGACTGAAACCAGTTCAATATGAAGAAATCTCAGTCTAAGAAAATAAAGATTTTAGTAGCTCACAGAGCTCAAATTAAACACTTAAATAGGTAACACTAGATATTTCTCATGCTGCCTCACATTTCTCTATTTATTTTTATCTGCAGGATCAGGCCTGTTAGAGAGGGAGGCCTGGTAAGAATTGCCTCAGCCATCATTCTTGGTTACTTACATCTGTGGTCAATTTTCCACACTTTCTTCCATAAAAGGTAAACGAGGCACTGTACTTGCAACAGGATAATCTAAACAATATGAACAATGTTACTGTTAAAGACCATCTGGCTCATCAAGCACAGCTCCAGACTTTTAACTCCTTGAATAAAGTGTGCAGCCCTGCAGTGTAATTTTTTATCCAAAATGCATTTTTGGAATGGTAAAACTAAGAGCTCCTGGAGACACAAGGGATTTGGAGTGCGAGGAAATTAAGTTTTTGGTTCTATCCCTCTTGCATCTTACACATGCCACGATCCAGGCTGGAGACAAAAACTTACGCGTCACATTTTGCTACATAAAAAAGCCCTCTCAAATTTTCCGCAAGAAGCCTCTGTGTGTAACTGCTGCGTGGGGCTGGTGCTTCTGAAGGGAGACAAGAGGGTTAAGTATTTCATAATTCACTTTAACTTAAGGGCCTGGTCCTGCCACTTCTTAAAAGGTAATAAAAGTCAAAGAAGGGTCACCACAAATTAGAAGAAAATGGGGGGGAGGGGTAAGGGTGGATGCAACCAAAGAAGGCTTTTGTTAATTGTACCCACTATTTCTTATCTGTTTGATAAATTAACAAGTGGCTGGTCTCTGCTACAGCAACGTAGGAACAATATAACCGGCAGGAGGGCAAGCCAGTAGGGAGAAAACAGTGATCCAGAAAGTCCAAAGAGCAGAGGAAGCATTTGAGCTGGCTGTACACCACACACCGCAAGTCAGACCACGGCTGTGTGCCTCAGTTTCCCCACCCACCATGGGGGAATTGCAGCCCATGGATGGCAGTGCCAGGATTCACTGCAGTCCTGTGAAGCGCTCTGAAATACAAGGCGGCAGCATGCACCGTGCCGTGAAGCAAAACAGCTCCACCAACATACAGGAGTTAAATACTCTTAGATATTTAAAAGGCTATGGACTTCAAAACACACTTGGTTTTGTACAGACAACACACAGAATTAAACCTAGTCATCGGTCTTTGTTCAGCCTTCCCTCAGCTCTAACACTGTGATTACTGCGCACGGAGTGGGTTAAACAGCTCTGCAGCCCCATCAGTGCTGGCTGTGACAGAGGGCAGGGTTTTGGTCCTCAAGAAGTGGGTTTTTTCTCCAAAGTAGTTTTAGTGGCATTAAAAAAAAACCCAAAACAACAACCGGTTTGTTAAAATACTTTAATGCTTTTTATTTAATTTCTAAAAATATTTTTGGAAGGCAAAGCAAAGCAAATTAATTAGAGCATCGTTGGATGTTTTCTTTTTGGGTAAACAGAAAAAATTTATTTTCATATTCACTGGTTCCTTGCTTTAAATTCCGCATCTTGCTTTAACGAGAAACATCACCCTATCTGGTCTCTAGGTAGAACGCACACATGACTGAACCTTCCCCTACAGTAAGTTCTTCCAGCCACTCCCAGAAACATGCGCCCACAACCCTTTTTCAAAGTCTGCTCTAATTTTGATCCCATTTTCATTGAAGCTATTATACCATAAGCCCACTGCATACATATGCTAAATTCTTAGCTTACGAAATCTGTTCAAAATGCTAGCAAAGCTTTTTTTTATTTTTTAAAGAAACTGTATTTAATATGTGCTCATGACTCTTCAATTAAAAAGAAGAAGCAGTGTTACAGTAAGCAAGATAGGTCAGGCCGCTTTGTGATTAATGTGGTCAAAAAGTTAGAATTCATGTTTAAGACTTCGGTTGCTCACACTGAAACAATTAACCCTATCTGCTGAGCACCAACTATACACCAGCCAAAAAAACTAACCCCAACATACAGTTTTAGAAAGAAGCAATGTTATATCACAAAACACGTATTTCAGTGTGTGTGCCTCCCCTCGGGGGGGGGGGGGGGGGGGGA
>NW_009941262.1:16355-20104 GCF_000696875.1 Nestor notabilis | reverse complement strand
AAATCTCCACTGTATCAAGAGATTTGCTGGGTGTTAATTCCTCCAAAACACATGGAGCTTTTAAGTATGAGATGTCAGAGTACAGTGTGTAAACTAGACATGCCCCAGTGGCTCTTCTGTTGCAAAAGCATCCTGTTTTCTCGTTTACCAACTTAAAGCCCCTTTCCTCATACTAAATCTAGTATTAGGATTTGGAAAAGGAAAACAGAAATCATTTGATCAACCAGGAATCTCTTGTCGAATGCCTCATATGTTAATGGTAACATCATTTTCAAAAGTGTGTGCCAATTATATTGTATCTCTGAGAAAAAATAGTTATTTTAAATTTACTTTTCTGCTTACTGAGCACTCATGATAGTAAGCATCAAATGCACTGTATGCAACCACTGGATTTTAATTAAGAGCATTCCACAGGAATAATACTAACACGTGCTGAGTGATAAGCGTATATGCACTAACACTGCTCTGTAAAGCCTTAAATTACACGCTTCAGTGTGTTAGATTTAAATCCTAGAAGACATTGGCAGCAATTGCTGGGATTACAACTTTCAATTAAACCTAGAACTAAATTACTGGATTTCAAACCTTTTCTTTAAGCCACACCTGTCTGCTAAGCCTTTCACCACATTCACACTTAATAACCCTTTACATTTTTCATCTAGAAAGCTCAAATGGTCTCTCAAATTGAATCCCCGTCACTGCTCCATTTCACATATCTGGAAACTGAGGCACACAATAATTAAATATCCAAACCTAACGCAGGAAGCTGTGTCCTGGCCACTGCTCAAAAGCAGCGATTGCACCTTGTTGCTCATTCTCACTCCCATATGGTCATCATCTCTTGCTCAGGTATTCACATGGCCTTATGATAAATTACATTGGGAAAGAGCTTCAGATTAAAATTAAGCAACCAGTCAACAAGAAAAGGTTGGTATTAACCTATGTCAATTCCCAATCGCATTCATTCCACAGCCACACAAACACTTGAATGGCTTAAGGGAAGCGACATTCCAGGGAGTATGATCAGTGAGACCCCATCCTTCAGACAGCTTGTAAAACTGATGAAACTACAGCATTAACACTGGAACTCTCTAAAATCCTGCTGTGCACATGAAATTATGCACACTCAGGACTTCAGCAGAGAAGGCAAAGAGAGAATGCACACTCAAAACTTATATTCCAGAAAATATAACCAACATTAAAGAATGGGTCTTCAGAAAGCTTATGGTAAAATTTAGAAACTTCTTAAGTAACACACTGAAGATACCAAAAACTTCACATGGTCAGAGGCCAAATGGGAAAACTCACCCAAGAAAATATTTGGGAGACAGGTTTACAAAATGTACATAGAAAAAGTTGCCAACAACAAATTGTTGGAGGCTGGCAGAGCATTCTGAAAAGCCATCATATGTGTTCCATACTGGTCTACATCTGTACATCTCTGGCCAGTAAGTGCTAAGCTGATCAGGCCTTTGTTTGCTTTTTTTAATGTTAACTAGCAGATAGAAGAGATAGTTGCTATTTATAAAAAATGCTTAATAAGTGAAATATTAAATTAAAAAAAGAAATTGAAATCTAACATTCTTATTTAGATTATAAACATTAGAAAAGAGTCAGATAATTATACCAAATAGTGTAATTCAGCTTTTCTTTCAAGACCTGAAACTGTAAGGTTTCTCTGGAGCCTTTAAATGGTCTTCTCCAATGACACACCCAGAGGAAATACTTACCTTTTTGGGGCAAAGGGAACAGAAATCACACTGGGGTCCATGCATGTAAATTAATACAGCTGATTCTGTAGCCATTATTCAGGAGGAGTGCTCTAGGTGGGCACATTCAGCATGGGATTTTCAGAGCCAAACAGTAGACTTGGCAACAGAGTATTATATTGAGTAAGCACAGCAAAATTCTCTAGCTGGCTTTGAAAACATCAGTCATGTTTCCATCTAACTGAAGAGAAAAGAAAGAAGAAGGGGAAAAAAAGAAAAGAGAAAATATAAATTCTTTCCTCCTGATCCAGGACTATCCTCTGTTTGAAAAAGTGGTTAATTGCTCCTTCCAAGAACATTAAGCTTACTCAGACTAACTCTCACAAGAAACATTTGGCCAACTTCATATGAATTTCACACGGCAACATACTCAAATTTTCTTAAAACCTCATGTCCGTAGTCTTGGCCAAGCCACACCCGAAGAGCTGCATGGATGCTGTGCACAGTGGAAAAGCAGTGGGGACACTGGGGAAAGCGTTGCATATGCACTTTCACACACCTGCAGTACTGTGCACAGTTCTGGGCACTCCTGTGCAAGAGACATATGGAGTCCAGTGAAGAGCCACAGAGATGATTAATAGCCTGAAGCACCTCTGATGAGGAAAGGCTAAGAGAGCTGGGACTGTTTAACCTAGAGAAGAGAAGGCTCAGGGGGATCTCATCAATGTGCACAAATATCTGAAGGGAGGCTGTAAAAAAGGCAGAGCAAGACTCTTTTCAGTGGTACCCAGTGATAGGACCAGAGATACTGGACACAAACTAAACCAGGAAGTTCCATCTCCATCAGGAAAACCATTTTTACCGTGAGAGTGACCAAGCACTCGCACAGATTGCCCAGAGAGGCTGTAGAGTCCCAGTCCTTGGAAATATTTAAAAGCCATCTGGTCAAGCTGTCTCTAGTTGGCCCTACTTGGGCAGGAGTGCTGGACCGGATGACCTCCAGATGTCCTTTCCAACCTCAGCCATTCTGTTACTTCAGGCACACAACAATCTTTGTAGCTCAGCAGTGACACTGTCACAAGCAACTGTGAACGGATAGAGACACATCATCACCTGCCCACCGCACTGCCTGTACGAACCCAAAGTCACAAGACTCTGGTATACACAGTGATTCTCCAACTCAGAAACGCTCAGAAGGCTCAACTATTGATACAAACTGGAGAACATAACTCCCTCTGCAAGAGCACAGAACTGAGCAAAGAAGCTACCAGGCCATGCATGCCCTTAATCACTCTTTACGCACACAGACATCAAGCAAATAACTTGCATTAAGGAAGTCTGAGCCACGTGCATATACAGGAACATCCCATTCTTTTCTTGAATTTTCCTACAAGGAGATTCACTTAGAACCCTGTTAAAAAGCAGTGTTGCACAAATATGCTCTGGGCATAGGATGTGGTACAAGTCAAAACTACTAAGAATTGTTTTGTCTTTTCTCTCTTAGGCATATTTCAATAAATGTATTAAAATCCTTGTACACAGCAGGACTTTTTGTATCTTGGAGAAGAAAGTGTGGAACTAACATATATCACTTGTGAATAACGCAACGATGCTCTCCTTTTCTGGAGATTGACATTACAAAATGAAATTAACACTTCAAACTGCAGATGAAATCCCCGAAACTGCACATTCTAGCCCATACTCTGTAGTAACTGCTTTGAAGCAAAAATAAAAATCCTTGCATTGCTGCTGCTTCTGCAAAGGTTTAATGACAGTAACAACAACATATGCTAACCCTTTTAAAGCCTGATGAACTAAAAGACAAGAAGAACTCTGCTGAACATAGAATCCTTTACAGTGCCTACATGAAATAACTGAAGAGACTGCTGCAGCTGATTGTACTGTCTCTAGGTCTTGGCATTCATTACTTAAGTTCAGTGGAAACTGTTCAGCCTTGAAATAGACTGACTCATGTACTTTAACTTCTAATTTCCTGCAAACGATCCATTAGTTTTTGGCAAGTTTCATACTGCACAGTAC
>NW_009941262.1:1611-16339 GCF_000696875.1 Nestor notabilis | reverse complement strand
CCACAGTGGTTTTTGTAACAGAGTTTAATGAAAGCAGAATTTGTACTCATGCCCCTACAAAACTGAACGTGATCCCTACCTCAAAATGTCTGACACTCTTATCAAAGGTAAATGAATGACTTCGCTCCTAAATGTCCTCTTCAAATGTACTTGTTGGGACAAATCCCACTGGGCTGTACTATAGTCTCCATGTGAGGCAGTGGGTATTCATCAGAGAACAGAAGCTGGCTTAGGTGCAGATAAAAGTGGTCTAGCAAATGGTGACCAGTAAATACATTCTTCTTCCATCCCCAGTATATAATTTCTTAAAAAATGAGAAAAGAAACAGAAGCATCGACATACATACATGTGAATACAGCTTTCAAAGTACTTGGTAGGATTTCAAATCCATATGTGCTCCAGTTCAGCTGATACAGTAGGAAAGTTCCCCCTAAAATTAATTTCTTTAATTTGTGCACCTTGCAAGGTGTGGGGCTGAAGCCTCATTTTTAACTACACTCTAAAAATGCCAAACAGAAGCCTAGATTTCCTCACCTCAGCATATCAACTTTCGATCCACACAAGGCAATCATAAACAGGTTGCAGTTTTCATGTTCATTCAGTTCCCAAGCCCTCTCTCCTGGGACTGCCAGCAAGCACAGATTATTAACTGAGATTTGCAAGATACTCAATTCTTTGTAAGAACTGACCCAATCTCATTCAAGTAATTTTACTTAAGTGATACAATCGTCAAAAAGTAGCGGATTTTTGGCCACCATGGGAAAGTTTAGATGCAACAAACTAGTAGCAAGATTTTACAAAATAAATAGAAGCAAGCTCCAAAATGTTTTGAAAGGTTTGCTTTCAAGTATTTAAAAATACATTGTAGCAGCAAAGCAGACATTGTGGGAACTTAAGCAGCTATTTAGGCACCTAGATCAAACATGTACTTGGGTGTCCAAAAGACACCTACCAGCTCTACAGAGACCTGCATCTCAGCTAGTAAAGTCCACCAGGTATCTAATTCTCTATTGATGGATATGAACACAGACATGAACCTGATTCAAAACCAGGTGCTTATTTCCCAGCTTTCTTTCCCAAGCTACTCTGCACGACGTATTTTCAACTGTAAATAAAACACGCAAAGGTGTCAGACCAAAGTTGTAATAATTATTACCTACTGCAAAGGGTTACCTTACTTTCTGCACAAGCAGGGTGGCATTTGACGTTTCATGGCAATGTAAGCTTGCCTTTTGTTCTTGGTATGGAAATTACTATTTTCCACTTCAGAAAAACTTCCCTGCTGCCTTGCTGAATCCACCTGGAAGTATCCCCAAAGACTGGTTAAATGCTCGAACAATTAGCACAAACCTAACCCCTTTCTTTTAAAAAAAAAAAAAAACCAAAACAAAAACAAAACATGCTCCAATTTTCCCATTTTTAAAAATGTGCAATTTCTTGCTGTTAGGCTTAAGGTTCAGTCTGGCAGATCCAGTTCCCACTTTTCCTAGTGCATTTTCAAGCCTTAACATAGTATGTGCCTGATTTAGTCCTTAAGCTCTGCACACTCTGACTTGATCCATGTATGCACCTCTTTGAGCACATGAATGGTTTCTTGACTTGTCTACTTGACTTGTCTACTTGCATGCTTATTGTCAAGCATGGAATTAAGTGGTTTGTCAGACTGATCCCAAGTGCTTAGCATCTGAACAGCATGAATTTTTACTCAATTGAGTAAGAAAACCGTTCCCAGAGCTTCATCTCTCTATCCATACTAACTGCCTACATACAACTCTACCTGCCTGACAAAAGAATAACATTTACAGCATTTTTATCTCTCTGGGATTTATTACTGAAACTGAAGACCGATGGTTTAACTGGGGAATCACATGAAGCAGAGCTGGTTTACTAGTCATCTAGGGGTTAAGCTAATTTGTTAGTGCCCTTGCTGTTTCTTGCTGTCAGCCACTATGCATCCACTCTTTAAATTCTGAAAAGAACACCGACCTTTAATCTGTGGTATTAGTTCCTTTGACAAAATGGAAGATTATGTCTTTTTCCCACAAGCCTTCATGCGAAGCTTAGCCAGCTTCCATCTGGTCTGGCTAATTAAATGTAAGTTAACATTAAGTTAAGAGCCAGCTCCAGCCCACAGACCTTCTATTCTGTGACTGCAGATTTATTAATTGGCCAAACTATTTGAGTATTTAATTCCAATTTTTGATTACTTCTATTTTCTTCACTCTCTCATGAAAACAGGGAAATATTTTTGAAGACATATTTGCCTAATTTCAGCTCAGAAACACAAAATATTAAGACATGCTAATAAGAATCTGAAATGCCATAAAATCGTCGGGTTTTTCTCTTCTGTATTTGACATGTTAATAAAGTACCGTCATAACAGTGTGAAGGATCTGCCTATTATGCACAAGATCTGGAATCACTGGAGCTGTACACTTTTAAGCTGGCCGTGACCCACAATCTGGCCCTATATGTACTAAAACTAGAGCCAGTTGTTGTATTCCTTATTCAGTCAAAACTTTCTTTGACCTTAAAATGGGCATCCTGTCTGAATGAAGAACAAAGGGATTAGCTCTAATATGGGGAGTTACTAATTGTAATCATGCCCACAGTTAACTTTCGATAAAATTCATTTGTACAACTGAAAATACAGAGAATCTAAGTCAAAATGGTGCTTTGTACTATTCTATTTTTAATATTAACTCTACATAGATCTTGTACCTAATCTGTTTTGCTGTATTTAACATTAAATGTTAAAGAGGAAAACTATAAGCTTCAAGACTTCAAATAAATAATGTGGCAAAGTTAGATTTGTGGATTTGTTTTAACACCTGACATTAGTTTGAGAAAAATTCTTATTAAATAGAACAGCTTAAAACCTCTTAACCAAATCCTCCTCAGAGACAAAGATAACACTAAGAAATGCTATTTCTTCACATATTAATCTAATGCCGGCTGCAACAGTATGAAAAGCAAATTAAAAAATGCAAACCCCAGAAAACTTCTGCCTATTTCACACAAACAAAAAAACCCAGATGTTTTTAAAGAACCCAAACAAAACCAAAAAGTTAAAACTTCAGTTTCATATGAAAATCCAAACCATATCAACACATGGCAACAGAGAGTTTAAAAAAACAAAAACAAACACAAACCACAACCAAACAACAAAAACTGTGACCGGCACAAACTGCTGATGGAGTAAGACGAACTGCTGAAATTAGGAGACCACTGCTAATTTCCACTTCTCACCCTGCAGAAGACCACATGAGTAAATCGGCTCAATTCACCTTTCTCTGCCTCAGTTGCCCCAGGTAGATGGTATGGATAGAACAAACATTTCTCTTTTCTGTCCTCACTCAAAATTCTCAGGTGTTTAGAAATGCTCAGATGAAGATGTTCTGTGTAATGGCTGACTATTAGCAACTATTATTATACTGGAAATAGAAACGGACAAGTAATTCATTTCTAAGAGACTCTGAAAACAAAAATGATGTTGTTACAGAGTCCAAGAACAGACAAATTATTTTCTATTAAATTTAGTTATAATATGGGATTTTCTCATCTACTTATTTTGTTCTCTCCTCTGCTCATTAAGGTTTTTATCAAGCAGGTCTTTAAAATTTTCTCATGAACCTCTGAATCTCCATTTTATCCTCAGACTGGCTTACTTTACATTTCTGCTCTTACTGTACACACCAACTCTGTTGTCTTCACAGCTCACCCTGGGAATGCTGTTCTGCACCTTCTACTTGGACACAAGCAACCTAGCTCAGAACATCTGATAAAATCCACTGGGGTAACTCCTTTAAGAATGAAATGAGACACAAAAGGCGACCTAAATTTACTAGTCCTACTCTAAGACTAGACACAGCCTTCTTCCAAAGACCCACTAAGATTCAGTTGATATTCAAAATATCAGGCTTGCAGTACAGTGAAAGACTGAGCTCCATTCTGACACACTTCTAGCTGATTCCTGTGAACCAATTTCTGGCACTTAACTCGGCTCACGCCAACTTTCCTCGTCAACTGGAGCCACCTTGTGCCCTATAGAGTACCTACACCCTCCTGTCGGTCTAGGGAAATTTGTATTTACATACTGGCATTCTGTGCCTGTGACAACTCCTAAAACGTATTTATTTGGATTCTCTATAAATTGTTTCATTTGTGAGTAACTCTTTCGAGTCAGTTAAACATGAACAAAATAAAAAAGATGCAAATCAACTGGATGCTGATTATTTTTTTCCAATCTAATGCACCACTGCAATGAGATTTTAGGAAGCATGCAAGGCACTAAGTCACTTTGAACACTCGTGGTACAATGAGGAACACCACCACTATTTTCCAGTTTATTATCTGTTCTTACCTATGATTGAGAATTATAACAAGGCAGTGACAAGAATCCGAAACCATGAGCTACTTCACTGCATGTTTTATTTTGTAGTAAACCAGTAAAATCTCTTCCTCTGCAGTAATGAATTTGAGAGTACAGCATACAGCCTTAAAAATGTTTACAAGTGCTGCAGTTCAGATTTGGCCTCTAGCCATAAAATTTAAATCCAGATTTGAAACAGTCCCAAAACTCAGTGCTGGATTTTTTTGTGTGTCATTATAAAATAGGGATCACATGCATCAAATAGATCTGGATGTATTTCCAGAGGCTACTGGGCAAATCTATGCCAAATCTACCATATTCATGTTCTTTTATTCTAACAGGATCAATATCAAATAGGTTAAGGGTATGAGAGTACAATACGTATTTCGTTTTCTTCTCAAAGCAAGGGTGATTTTCTTTATTCCAAGTGGGGAGAACAGATGTGATCATGCCTTCCAGTAAAATTAATACACACCATTTAAACACACGAGACCTGACATTTCATCTAAAGCCTGAAAGCATAGGCCACAAAAAATAACCCACAAAACCCAACCCCCTGAACTACTTAGTTACAACAAAACCTGTACTGGCCTTTTACCATTCTTCTTCTTCATGCACTCTGACGACAAGTTAGGCATATCATCTTTTGAATCCAGTACTGCAATACATTATACTGCATTTACTCTGAGCACTCTGACATTATCATTATCTTCTTTTGTGCCCGACAGCAACTGCAGCTCCTATAATGCCATTATTGTAATTAAGAACAATCTGAACCATTGACAGCATTGCCTCATTTGCTCTAGAATCCCCTGTGCATTAGTGTTCTTCTAAGCCAATATTTCACTATTAATAGTTTGCTGCTTTAGAACTGCCTACGGTTAAAGGAAAAAAAATTATTAGGCCTCAGACTAACTCCATGGCTAAAGAAGAAACTTAAGAAAAAAGAAATGAAAGGCTGTACACTGGCAAACTGTTACAGCTTTTCTTTACACACGTTGAAAATGGATTCACACCCTGCCAACCTATTCAGGCCGTTACCCAGGTGAGGAAGGTTATTTTGGCTTGCTTCAAAAGGACCACCTGTACAGATACAAAAGAAAACATCTCTTCTCCCACTAAATGTACCCAAAGTACTTCTCTGTCAAAACTCCCTTTCATTAATCCAGCTCACAGTTGGATAAGTAGGGCATAGGCAATTTAGACATTCTTGTCTGGGAAATTCTGCCCTTAACATCTGCCCTTGCTGCACATGTGCTCTCCAGGCTGCCTGTACCCCTGCCTACCTGTTTGCAAAGCATGATGCCTACTTGTTTGCTGAGCCACACAGGTGACCACCACCATAGCCCTGTAACTGTCTAACACCCAAGTCTTTGACTGTCTGTAATTCCAGGTAAACAATCAATCACGAGCTAAAGAAGTGCAGGTACAACTGGCAGGACAGCACGACAATAACGTGCAGCTCTTAGAAGCTAGGGCCAGAAAGCCCATGGCCAGGTCAGGAGAAGCAACTTATATTTTTCCTCTGCAGTACATGAGAAGCTGGAGTATTAAGTCCTAACATAAAGGAAACCAGCAACCATTACCTGCATACTATGTGAAAAGGGCAATGTTGCCTACCGAACGTCACCTATAATATGGAGCTTTGTCTAGTTTTAGTAAACATTAACACAGAAAAGCACTATATGAAAATGACCAAAGAAACTTGGCTAGTGGAAAAGCTGGTTATCTCCACAGGATAATATAGAAAAAAAGCATGAAAATAAAATATTTTGCCACTCCCTTTCTCCAGTCTGTTTCTAGTCACCTTCACCTGAATTGATTGCTTGGCTTTGGTGGCTGCAGCAGTGCACAAAAGGCCAGCTCTAATTAGAGCACTTCTGCATGTGAAGGCAGGCAAAAAGAGATTCAAGACTGCAGTACAAATACCAAAGCCAGGGTGACAAATTTTCTTCTTGTGACCACACGTTCCATAAAAAAAAAAAAAAAAAAAATGAACCCTATATTAAAGAAACATTCAGGAAATTGAAAGGTGTAGGCTGCATTTAGGATTTTTGATGCTTTCAAAGCTTTTGCAGTGTGAGATTGTATTTTTATGTCTGGGAAATCTCAACCAGTCTGGAGATGAACAGCTGTTCCTCAATCTACCATGCCCTGCACGCTCTGCTCAGAGTTTTTGAAGGGAAGCAGTGGTCATTGACAATTGCTGCACCCCCTTCCTACCACACTGATTAAAGTCCCTTTTTCCAAGTGGAATTTCGTAGGTTTCACTATGAATAAAGGTTAATCTCACCCACCAATGGGTCAGTGACATAGACTACTGAATCACTCCACAGGAAGGGGAAAGAACAGTTCTATGCTAAGCAGAAATCAGAGTTAAGTCCTTTTTGGCTTAACTCTGGACTGATTCACGGAAATAAATATTCCAGGTGTTTTTGTTTGCAAAAATAATGATCTAAGAAAAACAAGATGAGTAAAATATTGTCAACTGTGGTATACTATGTGGCGTGTAACACAAACATCAAGAAGTCAGGAAGAGAAGCGCAACGACTAAGAGCAGAGCAGCATTGCTAACTCATGACCAATGTGCTCCCTTTAATTTTACATTAAATCCACATATATGACAAGAACATTTTACAGCAGCATGTGCAATTATTTCACAGGGACTACTACAAAACTAAAAGGAAAGCAGAACACTTGGGAAACTGTAGAGCCTTGTTACTTAATCCTGCAATTCTTTATATTTTGAGTAAGGTCATCACTTGGTTGAACAGTGGCACATTCTAGAGCCAGGTGCAGGATTTGGGTGAACAGATGGTGGTTAATCTTCCTAATACAGCTCTGACAACACAACTCACTCTTGACCAGTCACATCCCTGGTTTTCTTTTTTTTCTGGCCCTTGGATTTCTCTGGCCTATTACAGGTTGTCAAGGGGTACTTGCATGGTAGGCAAAGGATTCACATAAGGCTGCTGATCTGATTTTGCTTTTGGTCCAAGATATCTTTTGTTTGTGTTTTAGTCTGGTCACCAATGTGAATTAACTCACTGGTACACTCAACACACATGTACACACCCAATCCCAAGAGGGACAAGGGTATCCAAACCAAGTAACATCATCTATTAACAAGTACTAGCACACCAAACAGAAAATGTATGATGACACATATAAAAAGCAAGGCTCAGAGTACAACCGCACACTCAAAAAAGCACAGCTACTACAACTGGAGAAGGCACATGAGAACAAGCTAAGCCTTCAGTCCCACCCCAGCCCTGCATTTGGAAGAGCTGCAAGTGAAAATGTGAAGCACTGCAAAATATCCTGCCTTCCAGCTCATCCTCTCATGCAAAATAGCATCACGCTGCTTCCAGCACAGCACTGACTGCACCTAATGCAGTGTTAACTGTCCTTTCAAGAGTCATCTCTTCTTGGGTTTGGCTGCAGCTTAGCTAAGAGAATAGCCTATCACATTAGGGATACAAGTATATTTTAATACGAACTGGTGTAAGAAAGAGGACAGAAGCAGCAGGTGGAAAAGCAACAATATTTTAGGTATACCTCAAGCACTGCTTTTCTGAAGTTTCACTTTGCATAGAACTGTGCTCTACAACTGCTGATTTCACCTTCAGCAACATCAGCATTCTGATAAAAAAAGACTGCAGAACTCTGTGGACTAAATTAAAAGGAAGCACTTGCTCTCGGATACAGTGAAGTAACAAAAGAACTGGACTGCCCTTCCCTTAATCTCAGTAGAAATGCAAAGAGCCCATGTTAAACTGTTTGGTCGGCAGGGAGGTCATGGTTTAGTAGTTGCAGAAGGCATTAAAGAGAGAAAAGAAAAAGTAGGATATATCCAGAGATTCTGTCCAAGGTAGATGCACAAAAGCACAGACCTGTACTTACAGGAAGCTGCCTTTAACCTGTGGGGTTTCCAAAGATGCAGAATCCCACAAGCAGTAATCAAAACCACTGAGGACTTCTCTCTTAGTCAGAGTCTTGGACTCTTGGTCTTCTCCTACCTTCAGGGCAGATTACTTAAATGCTAATGGAAATGTTAAGAGTTCTAAATCACAGATCCTCTTTCTTGACAGCATGTTCACTTTACTAAGGATGAAAATGAGAACTTAATATTTACTCTCTTCTACAGCTTCACTTTGTTATATCCACCTTCACATTGAAAACTGGATGCATGTTTTTATGAGTCTGATATCAGGGATAGTGTATTTAAACCTGGGGATGCAAAAAAACCCAACACTGAAATAAAGGTACATCAGTTTGAGCTGGTCTCTAGCTGTTTTTTTAGTTCTTTCCATGGTACCATCATGCCTGGCCAGAGGTATGAGCTTGGTAGGCCAGACTAGTCCACCTTGCCTCAGTTGAGATTCTGAACCATTAGACAACTGAAACGTTAGATGATCTCCAGAGGTCCCTTCCAAACGTATCTATTCAGTAACTCTGGAACCCAACCTTGTCAAGTCTCTGTGACAGCACAATCCAACTGGCAGCTTGTGGCCAGCACCACAGATGGGGAACAGCTGCTGTAGCAACAAGCACTGCCAAATCACCAAGCATCTTCATCCATGTCAGCTCACAGGACCCTAAAGAGCTCAGCAGTGACCACTGTGACCAAGGCAGCACAAGGAGAGAACAGCAGCTGCTGCTGAAAGAGAGGAAAGGATGGACACTGCCTTAGGGGCAACCATCCTCCCTGTCCCAGCCCTCCAGCCCAGTCCCTCCCCCCAGCCCAGCAGCACCTCAGAGAGCAGCCACTTTCTGCAGCCAGACCCTTGCTCTGATCCTCTTCACCCCCCCTCCCCTTCCTTTAACTCATTCCGTGCATGTTCAGTTTTATCCTGTGTGAAACCTATAGGCTCAGACAATGAAGAAACTGCTCAACTGTGAAAAACACAGGAAATAAAAGACATACTTCTGTAGCAGCTGACTTGTCCATGTAATTTAAGGCTGCTTTTGGAAGTCAAATGCAAAAACAGTGTTCAGTGGCTCTATGCCCACATGCAGGTAGTCAGAGAACAACAGAATTAATGGCTGTATTGGGTCAGAACCACAGCTCAAAGCCCAGGATCCTGGCCCCTGGCAGAAACACATTCTTAACAATACCAACAAGGAAAGGCAAACCAACAGAATTTTTTCCCTTGGTATAAGCTTCCTAATAGCCATGGGTTTCGTTATGGGTGTTTCATGATTTCTGAATCTGAAATGTCTCTGATGGCCTACATGATTCATGTACATGTGGGCCGCAGCAGACGTTTCATTTTTCATCTAGAATCCACCCAGACCCACTTTTAGCCCCATCCCCCCTTAAAAAATATTTCTGGCATCCAAAACATTGTATAGCAAAAGGTTTCAGAACTTAATATGCATAGAGGGAAAATAACAATTCTTTGTCACTTTAGTTAGTTCAAAAGCAACCAGATGTATTTAACAACTGGAGTGCTCCTGTGGGAACAGGCAGGAGAACCTGGCTCTGCGTCCTCTTCACACACATCCCCCCTACAGTGTGCATGGGTCCTCCTGCCTCCAGTAAGACACCACCACAGGCACCTTTGCCTCCTCTTTGGCACAGAAGGGGTTGGCAGTGCTGCGTTTTGTGCTCATCTCAACATTGCCAGTGCATTTTACGTATCCTATGTTTTACAATCCTATATAAGCTAACTCTTCCATGTACATTTTACACATGCTAGGAGACATTCACATAAAGCAGGCATTGATAGGCTCAGCTCTACCACAGTACGATATCTCTGGATATAGACTCAATAACCTGAAAAGAAAGAAAGAAGAAAAGAAAGAAAGAAAGAAAGACTCAATAACCTGAAAAGAAAGAAAGAAAAAAGAAAGAAAGAAAGAAGTTTTAGTTTAAACTAAAATCCTAGAAAAAATGCACTAGCTAAAATTCCAAATGAGATCATGAGTCCTACCAAAACTGAAATGCTGGAAATACTGTTAAAATGCAGATTAGAGACGGAAAAAAGCCAGAAAAGTATGCAAGATATACAGATAAAGAGGTCTATGTTGTAGTTATTGCATGCAGGGACCCTTCACACTGTTTGTGATAGGGCAGTACCTAGCACCAACCCTCTGTTTAGCCACATAATACATCCTTAACAGTGTCTTAGAGATAACAGCTAACAGTGCTTATCAGTTTCTGATTACTGCAGAGAGCAACACTTGTTGGAAGAGAAGAGAGAGGCAGGGAGAAAGACCCAAAAGCTATCAAAGGCTACAGTAGTTATTCTTCCACCTGCACAAACCCAGCGCAGCATGGCTTGACAGATGACAAACAGCTTCAAGCATGTTGGAGCTGTGATTTACATATATGCCTGAGAGCTGCAGCTGGAGGACTACTGCCATCATGCATAAGCAACAGTTGGGTGTTCTGCCTATATTGACAGAAGTGTTTCAGAGGCAATTATCTTTCCTTCTACTGAGCAATCCCTTCAACGGTCAGAGCAGAGAGGCCTCCCTCAATATCCCCTGACAATTTGGATTCAAAGAAAGAAACAAAATACAATGCTCTCTTTTCCTTTCATACATGGTAGATATGCTCAGAAGGCTCACAGCAATGAAATGACAACAAACGAAGTCTGTGAGCCTTACCCCTCTTTTTGTTTTCACTTTCCATGTTCCTCCACTTAACAGAAGTATTTTATCTCCTTAACAGAACTTGTCCCAAGGCAGTAATTACTTCTGAGGTGGTACTAACAGATTTTGTCCAGCATCAGCTTACGCAGCGGCCTATGATGCTCCTGTGGCAGGACATGGCAATATGCAATATAGGATACAGAGGAAAGATTGCAAGCACATTTCAGTCACTATGCACTGAGGTTGGAGGTAAAGCACGTTATGTCAGACATCAAAACCAGCTGTTCAGCAATTCTGAAGGCAGCAATTCAAGAAGGCCTAGATACCCTGCAGAAGAAGACTGAAACTCCAAAGTACTGATATAAGAGTGACTATAAAGCCTTCCCTGTGCCATCTCCTTTCCACAGAAAACACTATACACTCTCTTCAAAGTACCAGTACAAAATTAGTGGTCAGTGGCCCACTTTCATTGTTTGCACTACATATTAGCAAATACAATGGAAAGACATATATCAGTTCTGCTTTCAGCTTCATCTGTATTTTAAATACAGCATCAGGTAGAGCAGTAGAAAAGAAAAAGCCTGCAACGCATTTAAGCTAGTCTAGAATCTCCCATGTGAGAAACAGACCAGCAAGAAAGTCTACTGGCATGAAAAAATAGCCCTTTGCACCAGTAGTGCATTCCTCTGTAATTTCTTATTACAGAACCAGGTCCGAAGAAAATTACTCAAGTATGTCAATTAAAATTCAGCAGAACACTTCTTGTATACCAAGAAATACATTTCTTTCTGATTATAATGCCCCTAGCCAGACCAAGGCATGATTTCTCAGTTGGTGAGTCACAGAGCAAAGCTTTTAGTTGTGGATTCCAGAAAGGCAAGAATTTTATTTAAAACACCTGAAAAGCTCTTATCACCCTATACTTGTTCTTAATTTGTATTTTTCATTTGTAGTAATTTCATCTTATTCTGTGAAATGCATGATGGCAACAAAGCAAAGAATGAGAAATGTAAGGTTATTACCAAGAAGTAGCAGAATCTATAATATTTTACACTGTTAACATACTCTTCCCTTAGGCGTACGGAGAATACAGCCTACTATGACCTTGCATACCAAAATTAAATCAAAACAAGACATACAAAAGGAAAAGAAGAAATATCCTAAGTGGAAGCTAAAAGAAAATTCATTCCTCCTCCTGCCCATCAACACCAAATAAACTAGGCACAAGAGCAGTCAAATTACTGAAATTGATGTCATATCAACTGGAAAACTGACTGAGCCTGTACAATTGTTCTCTACCAAATTCATGGGTCCAAGCTGCTTCCCATCTGCTCCTATGCAATTTAAGCAGTTCTGAACTTTGCTCTCCGTTCCCACATGTGTCAGATTTATTAGCATGTCGGGGGCCAATTCTTAAGATTCCCCACTAAGGTAAGCTATTAGGAGGAGTGACATTTCTGTGTCTATAATTGCCAGGCCAGGAAAATTCAAGGAGGATAATCACACATGACCTTACTGAACCCACCATGAAAAATTCATCAGATAACACAACACACCCCCCTACATCTAAAAAAAGATGTCGTTCTGTTCTCTCCTTTCACTTGTATGAAGATATGTTTAAGACACAATGCAGACTACTTTATGGAGCTTACAGTTTAATTTAATTTGTGATCGGTTTTTGCTAATACAATGAGATCAGCATGCACATTAACTCCTGCCAGATAAGGGCTGGAATCTTCCAGTAGCATAAATGGGATGGCCCAGTCTTTGAATGCTTTTCAGGAATGGAAGGGATGGAATCTTACTATAAACTACAAATAATTCAGTTCAGTTGTAAACAGCTCATCAAATATTCTAGGATTATCTCACCATTTTCTCACTAGATAAAAAGTTAATTATAATTAATACTGAACATATTTAATCATTCGTAATTTTTGTTACCTTAACAGACTTTATACACTCTTTAAAGATGCAGCTGCTCATGCTCTCACAAGAAAGACTAAAGCACAGTTTTCTCCTCCCTGGATTACACCAGTGGCAACGAGACACTGTAAAAGAAAACCAGGCTAAGACCCTACATGACAAGTGACAACATAAGCAAATTTGAGCTCCAAATTTCAGATTTTATGAAATATTCTCTAATATTTAGTGACAATGTATTTTCTAGATTAACATATGTCTTGAAGTATGACTAATCCCTGCTTACATCACGTGTGGTATCTCAAGTAACAGTATCTTGGGTTACTCACTCTGTTTTGGTCAACAACATGTACTGTGATACCAGAGAATTCATTTCACTTGTCTATGCTATTCTCATCTCTAACATGGGTGGAATATTTACCATTGTCAAGAACTTCAAAATTCATAAAGAAAGGCTTGCTATATGTTTTTATATATAGTTATACGTTTAAATTAATGTTATTACAGAAAATCCATTTTTTGTTGTATTATAAACTACTTTTGCTACATCTAGAACTACACAGACTTTTTCTCTTTCTAAATAATCTGCATTACTCTCCACCATAATGTCACTTCAGACCCTAATGGATTTCCATTTGGTGGACCGTTTTGGCACTGGCTTTATTGTTGCAACACACAAAACTATCATTTGACAATGATCAAAATGCATGTTGATGGCATAAATACAAAACTCATATACGTATAACCACCAATCATCTACAACAGTTAACTACATATATGTCAGATAGTACTAAAATGTAGTAAGTATCCTCCCTACGAGTACTAAAATGTAGTAAGTATCCTCCCTACGAGAGAGAAAACATTTTTTACATTATTTAAAAACACCAATTCCTAGCTGTTGCAGTAAAATACAGAAGTAAATCAGTAAGTTTCTGTCCTCTGTGTAACAGCAGAACTTACACTGACCGAGACAAAATTTCCAGTTGCCCCTTACCTAACATAAGTGCACCAAGTCCTACTGACTTTAAGACCTGGGTATGCTCCTGAGGTTTTGATTCCAGGGGTGCACCCTGAGCATGCTCTGCCTTAACACAAACAGAGGGGCACGCAGCAAAGGAACAACACTGAGGTGTACATGCAGCAGCCCCCTGGCAGTCCCTGAGGGTGGAAAAAAATCCAGCCAGGTTTGTAACTCAGTTCATCAGGAGACTGGCATGACAGAGGCATCTTCTGCATAGTCTACATTTATCTAAAAGAGGAATACTTGTTCTACTGCCCATACCTTGAAGATAACGAGAAATTGGAGTAACCAGAATTACTGCCTCATGAAGAAATACCCACACGGATGAAATCCAGAATGTGGATTTACTCTACTGGAATATTCAAATGACAAAGCACAAGACAAAGTAGCTAAAAGGGGAAATGAATACCCTAAACAGAAAAAATCCACAGCATTATTTCTAAAGAGTTACTAACAGTTCATTGTATTTATAGATCTTACATGGTCAGAGATCAACATTCACAACGAAACAAAGTAGATTTCTATATCAGAATAACATACTGGATTAGAGAATTGATCCTGATCTCCTATTAAAAAAAAATTAAAATGCTAAGAAAGAGTAAAGGTTCCATCTAAGACTACTTCATTCAAGTTTACAAAAGCTGAAAGTCTAAACATGGCCAGGAGAAAAAACATTTCTTTTTTCAAATGCCTATGACATACTTGAACATCTCCTAATACATTATTTGTGTTAACAGCTGAATAACCATGTGTACTCCTATGACAGAAACCTGCCACTAGACGAAACCTGCCACTAGACAGGTTGATTAAGCACG
>NW_009941262.1:0-1580 GCF_000696875.1 Nestor notabilis | reverse complement strand
GTGGGGGGGGGGGGGGGGGGGGGGGGAGATACAATCAAAGGACAGAGCCAAGCTGAACAAGCAATCTGACTTCCTGTATGAAGTTCCTTGCTAGACTTCAAATACACCTGGAGCCCTACAAACTGTGGCAGCACAACTTAGACGGAAGCCTTGTGTGTCACAGCCTGCAAGAAACAAGGTGACTCATTAATAGTTTGCAAACCCACATTTATTTCTAGTGGAGGAAAGACAAGGAAGCTTGAGAGGACAGGCTTCACCATAAGGATTTACCAGCTTTGTAGCCATCTGAATCTGATAAAAACAAAGCAAGAAGGAAGATAACATAGTATCAATCTCACCTCTATACCTGCTTCCACTAAAGAAACGTGACAAACACATGCAGAAGGATGTTAAGGTGAATTTAATATAATACTTTTTCTTCCATCAGCAAATAGCAAACTTGTCACAAAGTTAAATAAAAAAATCAAAAATCTCCAAACCAAACCACTGGCATTTCTAAACAGACTTTAGAAAACTGGGAAACACAAAGGACCAGGACAACACTAATGTTGCTCAAAAATTTCAAAAGGGTAAATATCAACATGATGAGACAATGAAATGGCAGGTGCAGGTGGTAGTCAATAACTTTAATAAAAATAACACTGGGCATACTAAATATATAAATAAGCAAAATTAATGTTTCTGAATATACCTATAATATAGACTCACCACAGACAACTGTTGCCAGTTCAGTGCTGCTGATATTCATAAGTATGCTAACAGAATAATATAACAAAGCGGGAAACTAGTAAAGTTTGCCATCATTTACTATTTCATCAACTTCTGGGCCACCTGCAATGACTAGAAAAAGCCAAATAATGTGAGCACAATGGTGTAACATGTATGCTAATTGAAAAGCAAGACCATGCATCTCAGAAACATGACGTGATAGTTACAGAATGAGGGGCTGTACTGTCATATGATCCTTGTTCACAGCATTGGTGCTGCTCTGAAATACTGTGCCTGGTTTCATCGCCCATGTATAAATACATCAAAAACAAGAGTCTGCCGAGTATAAACCTCTTCTTTACACTTGCAAGCAATGAACGTTTTGAAGCAACTATTACTTTGGCTCTATTTGCATCATATTTAAATTAACATCAGCTGGGAAATGATGGGTGAGTGAGACTAAATTCCAATTCTCTGCCTCACAGGATTTTAAATAGGCAAATTCAGTAGGGAGCGGATATTAATTCACATGCATGGACAAAGAACAACACTGTTGTACGTGCTTAGTGTTCTCCTAAGGTCCATTGGCATGAGGCAAAAGTTTTTTGCTTAGTAAAAGAACAGCTATGTTTTAAGCCTCTTGAGGACCAATTCCTGTGACAAACATTGCAAAGTCGTGTGCATCACACTAGTTTCTCAGAGCAGCGTGTACTGACCATACCGTACACCAATGTAAAACAACACATTACGAGTCGACGAGGATCCGAGCATCAAGTTTTGGGGGTTTTGCACCACAATTTAGAAGACGAGTGCTCCTGACGGGCTGCTAGGCGCGGCCGAGAATAAGCCGCGGGCCCTCCCCAGGTCCGCGG